>NW_028145771.1:25000-135000 GCF_977016875.1 Pavona decussata | reverse complement strand
TCTTTAAATTTCTTTTGAATAAGCATATTCCTAGCTCTTTTGCAAGTAATACTAGAATGAATAGTCGGTTGGCCATCTTGTCGATTCCTACCATTCATTGATTGTAACTCACACTTCCACTCTAATGGTATTAAAGCTATTAAACCCCAGAGGTTGGTGAATTGCGTGGTGAGCTTAAATTTTCTAAAACAATTGTCATATTAAAGGAAATCGCCATCCTCTTCTAAAAAATCTTTGATTCTAAGAATTCCAGCGGCATGACAGTTTTCCCAGTAAACAGATTTACCTCCAATGCTTTTATTATTCCAAATAATGACCTCTCTAATGTCCTGTTTAATTAGAAGTATATATTTTGCAACATGAATTTCTGCCCAAGTTTTTAAAATGTCGATATATGAAGCTGGCATGTTCTTTAGAAGACGTAAATCGTAATTACAGTAAAAAATGAAAGGGCCTCCAATATTTTTCAGGTAATAGGATGGAACAATCATCCAACCTGCATCAGCACTGTACTTCGTTCTTTTACCCAGGCACATAGCAAAGATTTTGTAATTATTTCATATTCTGGTAAATCTAAACCTCCTCTTTCTTTTACCCCAATAAGCGTGTCTCTTTTTATTTCGGCTTTTTACCGTTCCAAACAAAGTCAGCTATTTCAGTGCCAATAACATAAGGTGGTGTGTGAAGACAAGCCCTAGAAAAAATAAGTTTGGATAGACCTAACGTTTTGGCTATTGTTATTTTTCCATACAAGGACAAATCCCTTCGTGACCATAAATTAAATAGCTTCTTGACTTTGATTAACTCTCTTTCCAAAAGTTTCATGCTCGCATTGCTTAAAATTATACGAGAAAGCGGTTCCTAAAGCCACTATAGGCCTTTGTGGCCACGTAAACTCGAATATCGTATCTCCGTTATGCTCGTTCTTCCCTAACCATAAAGCTTCTGATTTAGAAGAATCAGTTGACTGTGAGTCCACTTCATTCCTCAAACAAGTTGAGCACCTGGAGCAGTTTCCTAAGGGAGAACCTATCTTTACAGAAGGCAAGAGACTATGAGTTAAGAGAGCGAATCCCCCATACTTGCCCCTCTTCCTATGAAAATCTTTTTCAATCTACTTTTGTTTGCGTTGCTATTTTAATGTCGACATCTTATTGGTCAGTTAGAGTGACGTCATTTAATTTTAAACTAAATGGCGGATTATTATTTCCCAAAATAGCAGGGTGCGAACTAAAAAAAGATTGAAAATAATTATCATGGGGCACAGGGATTCGCTCTCTTACCTCATAGTCTCTTGATAGTCTGAAATGTGAGCCATCTGCTGTCCTCTTGCAGAAGGCGGTTGTGTCATCCGCGTACTGAGATAATTTGACTTCTTTGTTACCTATTTGGATCCCTGTTATATCAGAACAAGACCTTATCGCTCTAGATAATGCTTCAACAGCCAGTGCGAAAAGTAGGCCGGATAACGGGCAGCCTTGGCTAACTCCTCGCTTAACTGTAAAAGGTCTGGTGGCGTAGCCGTTATTTATAGTGCAGTTGGAAATATTAATTGTTATAAAATGTTTTAACCCACGCCTTGAAATCGTGTCCAAAATTGAATGCATTTAAGGCCTTGTCTAGATACCCCCACTCTAAGCTGTCGAAAGCCTTTTCGAAATCTATAAAAAGGGCAATACCTTCTAAATTTTGATCTGCCGTGTAGTGGAGAATGTCTGATATGAGCCGATTATTTCCACCAGTGAATCTGCCTTGTAAATATCCAGTCTTTTAATAATGTTTGGCTGGACCTTCTTTAAACGCACTGCTAAGATTTTTGTAGCGATCTTGTAATCGGTATTTAACAGCGATATAGGTTTCCATTTTTTTTAAAAACCAGTAGATTTTTTTCTTTCTTGGGAATTAGGCGTATAATGCCTTGTCTCTGTGATATAGATAACTCGCCTTTTTGAAAAGCGTAGTTGAAGCTACAATCTTGGACAGATCAAATGAAAAATTAAAACCACCCCTCCCCCCCATTTCAATGATGGAAAAATGGCGCGTTTTGCTTTGCGCGCGGATTCATCATTGAATTTGGGGGGAGGGGGGGGTTTAATTTTTCATTTTATTCTGTCCAAGATTGTCCGACGTTCAAACTGACGTTACCAGTAGCTTCATAGGTCAAATACTATAAGATGAAACCTGCAATCACGCTTTTAAAACTAAACCTAGCGCAAAGAAACTCAACCACACGAAAACAGTGGTCCTGTGTGGAAATGAAAACATCACATAAGTACTGTATTTAAAAGGAAATCTTGATAAAGTGTGTGTCGTATGTATTCTATTAATATGGAGATGGAATAGGCATAGTTGCGTGTCATGACTATTGTCGCATTAGGCTGAGTTATTGCAGCCTTAGTGTTAAAAAATTTTTGCAAGACAAATAAAGAAGTGGAAAACTGAAAAGGCGCCTGTCAGAACACGCTTGTACTCAATTCAAGCTACATTGTAACATTACATTCCAGTGGTATTATGAAGGTACTGGGGAGTGAATTTGTGTTAATGAATAAAAGAAAAGAGAGGCTCTCGTACATGAGATGGAAAACCATTTTCTTTTTCTTTCTTTCTTTTTTTTTTTTTTTTTGTGCTTACGGGCGAAAGCCCGTGTAAATCAACTGGCTGTTGACTAGACTGGTGGAAAACTAGAAAAAAGAAAAGAAGAAAAGTCTAGAAAGATTTAAAAAAAAAGATTATGATGAAGAGATGAGGGGCTCGAACCAGCGGTATCATCTACGTTCAGCACACTGTACGCAATACACGCTCTGAACCCATGTGCTATTGCGTCTACACATTCAAGTTCTTGTGAATTTAAAGTTCTAAAACTGTCTTTGTTTACACTGAAGACCTTGAAGCAAGACTGTAAACACTTCATTTTATTGATATTTTTCAATTCTTAAGAACTTACAACGATTTTATTATTTGAAAGTCTCTATTGGCACGGTTTACAAACTGTTAGCAACGATTTTCCACGATTTACCACGGTTTCGTTGCAGTGAGAGACAAATGAAAGACTTGAATCAAATATATTTTACTGATAGCCGGAATCGTCCAAAACCGTTTGAAACCGTTCAAAACCAGCCATAAACCGTGCAAAATACATCGTAAACCGTCAATAAAACGTTTGAAGTATCATTCCGGAAACATAGTTCCAGTAGGCGATGGCCGGTCAGTGAGTACTGTGACCCAAGGAGTTAATATTTTAGTCGTTCTCCGTTGTTTTGTATTATGCCGGTGATGCGACCACTCATAGACTGGATAGTTTTATCGATCAACTCCTGAGAAATACCACTGATTGTTCTCTGCACTCTATCACAGAATTCTTCATACGACTCATGTATGATGCCTTCGTTCAGGGCATCTTTTTCCAACTTTTTGGAAGCAATGTGAAAAATGTTCTCAATAGGATTTAAATCGGGACTTCGCGGCGGTATTTTTAATAGTTCGCAATGACAACGAGCCATAGCTTCACGGGCTGTTTTACTGTTTTGGCTAGGATCACCGTCTTGCAGCCAGAGGTGAGTCAATCCCTTGGCAGATCGTTCAAACATGGTGTTAAAGTGTTGGTCAATAAACGATGCAAAATATTTTGCATCCATTTTTTCGTATCTCTCACAAATTATTGCTCCTCCACCGTGAGTTATTGCTACCATCATCCTGGCAACTTTACCTCCTGTTCCGACTTTACTTCCCTTAGCCAAACACCCTTGGTTTAAACCTTCGGAATTTTTTCGCCATACTCTCCCTTTGGGTGCTCGGGCTTGGTCCATGGGGTTGGTCTTGTAAATAAACGAGACCCCATCTAAGTAAAACGCGATAGTGTCCGTCCAGACACTCTGAGGGTAATTTGATTGCATCCGTCTAGCAAATTCTACTCTTCTCTCTTTGTCGCTTTGACTCATTGATCCCTTTTTACGAGCCTGCAGGAAGAAGTACCCGTTTCTATTTAACAAACGCCGAACCGTTCGATCAGTGATATGACGAATTCCTGTCCGCTCCATCAGGCGCCGCGAAGAAAATGAACCCTCTTGCTCTCTTAACTCTTCAATGGTTCTAAGAATCAACGCTTCGTGTTCAGGAGTAAGCTTTTTCTTTTTGCCGCTCAAATGTCTCCTGCTCTCATGTACTTCCTTGTATTTTGAGCTCGTTACGCGGTGAACACTTGCTGTCGAGACCTGAAAGCGTTCGGCGACCTCATTTAATGTGAGATTTGTAGTCATCTTTAGGACTCTGATTGAAGCCTTTGTTTCTTCCGATATTCTTTTTCTCGAGGGCATGTTGTCTGAGGATTTTTCAGTGCTTTTTGAAAAGTTGTGCAAACAATTGCGTATTTTATTTACTCTCTGTTACCAAAATATCGCACTTGTAATACCTTAACACAGATACCGCCTTCAGGTTGTGACGCGCGTGACTGCGTCAGACACAGTTGATATAGCCCGATAAATGTGTTGACAAATAATCTACTAATTAGTCACTCCCTTTGTTTTGTCACGCTTAAAGCCGGCTGACAATCTTGGACAGATCAAATGAAAAATTAAGACCACCCCTCCCCCCCATTTCAATGATGGAAAAATGGCGCGTTTTGCTTTGCGCGCGGATTCATCATTGAATTTGGGGGGAGGGGGGGTTTAATTTTTCATTTTATTCTGTCCAAGATTGTCCGACGTTCAAACTGACGTTACCAGTAGCTTCATAGGTCAAATACTATAAGATGAAACCTGCAATCACGCTTTTAAAACTAAACCTAGCGCAAAGAAACTCAACCACACGAAAACAGTGGTCCTGTGTGGAAATGAAAACATCACATAAGTACTGTATTTAAAAGGAAATCTTGATAAAGTGTGTGTCGTATGTATTCTATTAATATGGAGATGGAATAGGCATAGTTGCGTGTCATGACTATTGTCGCATTAGGCTGAGTTATTGCAGCCTTAGTGTTAAAAAATTTTTGCAAGACAAATAAAGAAGTGGAAAACTGAAAAGGCGCCTGTCAGAACACGCTTGTACTCAATTCAAGCTACATTGTAACATTACATTCCAGTGGTATTATGAAGGTACTGGGGAGTGAATTTGTGTTAATGAATAAAAGAAAAGAGAGGCTCTCGTACATGAGATGGAAAACCATTTTCTTTTTCTTTCTTTCTTTTTTTTTTTTTTTTTGTGCTTACGGGCGAAAGCCCGTGTAAATCAACTGGCTGTTGACTAGACTGGTGGAAAACTAGAAAAAAGAAAAGAAGAAAAGTCTAGAAAGATTTAAAAAAAAGATTATGATGAAGAGATGAGGGGCTCGAACCAGCGGTATCATCTACGTTCAGCACACTGTACGCAATACACGCTCTGAACCCATGTGCTATTGCGTCTACACATTCAAGTTCTTGTGAATTTAAAGTTCTAAAACTGTCTTTGTTTACACTGAAGACCTTGAAGCAAGACTGTAAACACTTCATTTTATTGATATTTTTCAATTCTTAAGAACTTACAACGATTTTATTATTTGAAAGTCTCTATTGGCACGGTTTACAAACTGTTAGCAACGATTTTCCACGATTTACCACGGTTTCGTTGCAGTGAGAGACAAATGAAAGACTTGAATCAAATATATTTTACTGATAGCCGGAATCGTCCAAAACCGTTTGAAACCGTTCAAAACCAGCCATAAACCGTGCAAAATACATCGTAAACCGTCAATAAAACGTTTGAAGTATCATTCCGGAAACATAGTTCCAGTAGGCGATGGCCGGTCAGTGAGTACTGTGACCCAAGGAGTTAATATTTTAGTCGTTCTCCGTTGTTTTGTATTATGCCGGTGATGCGACCACTCATAGACTGGATAGTTTTATCGATCAACTCCTGAGAAATACCACTGATTGTTCTCTGCACTCTATCACAGAATTCTTCATACGACTCATGTATGATGCCTTCGTTCAGGGCATCTTTTTCCAACTTTTTGGAAGCAATGTGAAAAATGTTCTCAATAGGATTTAAATCGGGACTTCGCGGCGGTATTTTTAATAGTTCGCAATGACAACGAGCCATAGCTTCACGGGCTGTTTTACTGTTTTGGCTAGGATCACCGTCTTGCAGCCAGAGGTGAGTCAATCCCTTGGCAGATCGTTCAAACATGGTGTTAAAGTGTTGGTCAATAAACGATGCAAAATATTTTGCATCCATTTTTTCGTATCTCTCACAAATTATTGCTCCTCCACCGTGAGTTATTGCTACCATCATCCTGGCAACTTTACCTCCTGTTCCGACTTTACTTCCCTTAGCCAAACACCCTTGGTTTAAACCTTCGGAATTTTTTCGCCATACTCTCCCTTTGGGTGCTCGGGCTTGGTCCATGGGGTTGGTCTTGTAAATAAACGAGACCCCATCTAAGTAAAACGCGATAGTGTCCGTCCAGACACTCTGAGGGTAATTTGATTGCATCCGTCTAGCAAATTCTACTCTTCTCTCTTTGTCGCTTTGACTCATTGATCCCTTTTTACGAGCCTGCAGGAAGAAGTACCCGTTTCTATTTAACAAACGCCGAACCGTTCGATCAGTGATATGACGAATTCCTGTCCGCTCCATCAGGCGCCGCGAAGAAAATGAACCCTCTTGCTCTCTTAACTCTTCAATGGTTCTAAGAATCAACGCTTCGTGTTCAGGAGTAAGCTTTTTCTTTTTGCCGCTCAAATGTCTCCTGCTCTCATGTACTTCCTTGTATTTTGAGCTCGTTACGCGGTGAACACTTGCTGTCGAGACCTGAAAGCGTTCGGCGACCTCATTTAATGTGAGATTTGTAGTCATCTTTAGGACTCTGATTGAAGCCTTTGTTTCTTCCGATATTCTTTTTCTCGAGGGCATGTTGTCTGAGGATTTTTCAGTGCTTTTTGAAAAGTTGTGCAAACAATTGCGTATTTTATTTACTCTCTGTTACCAAAATATCGCACTTGTAATACCTTAACACAGATACCGCCTTCAGGTTGTGACGCGCGTGACTGCGTCAGACACAGTTGATATAGCCCGATAAATGTGTTGACAAATAATCTACTAATTAGTCACTCCCTTTGTTTTGTCACGCTTAAAGCCGGCTGACAATCTTGGACAGATCAAATGAAAAATTAAGACCACCCCTCCCCCCCATTTCAATGATGGAAAAATGGCGCGTTTTGCTTTGCGCGCGGATTCATCATTGAATTTGGGGGGAGGGGGGGTTTAATTTTTCATTTTATTCTGTCCAAGATTGTCCGACGTTCAAACTGACGTTACCAGTAGCTTCATAGGTCAAATACTATAAGATGAAACCTGCAATCACGCTTTTAAAACTAAACCTAGCGCAAAGAAACTCAACCACACGAAAACAGTGGTCCTGTGTGGAAATGAAAACATCACATAAGTACTGTATTTAAAAGGAAATCTTGATAAAGTGTGTGTCGTATGTATTCTATTAATATGGAGATGGAATAGGCATAGTTGCGTGTCATGACTATTGTCGCATTAGGCTGAGTTATTGCAGCCTTAGTGTTAAAAAATTTTTGCAAGACAAATAAAGAAGTGGAAAACTGAAAAGGCGCCTGTCAGAACACGCTTGTACTCAATTCAAGCTACATTGTAACATTACATTCCAGTGGTATTATGAAGGTACTGGGGAGTGAATTTGTGTTAATGAATAAAAGAAAAGAGAGGCTCTCGTACATGAGATGGAAAACCATTTTCTTTTTCTTTCTTTCTTTTTTTTTTTTTTTTTGTGCTTACGGGCGAAAGCCCGTGTAAATCAACTGGCTGTTGACTAGACTGGTGGAAAACTAGAAAAAAGAAAAGAAGAAAAGTCTAGAAAGATTTAAAAAAAAAGATTATGATGAAGAGATGAGGGGCTCGAACCAGCGGTATCATCTACGTTCAGCACACTGTACGCAATACACGCTCTGAACCCATGTGCTATTGCGTCTACACATTCAAGTTCTTGTGAATTTAAAGTTCTAAAACTGTCTTTGTTTACACTGAAGACCTTGAAGCAAGACTGTAAACACTTCATTTTATTGATATTTTTCAATTCTTAAGAACTTACAACGATTTTATTATTTGAAAGTCTCTATTGGCACGGTTTACAAACTGTTAGCAACGATTTTCCACGATTTACCACGGTTTCGTTGCAGTGAGAGACAAATGAAAGACTTGAATCAAATATATTTTACTGATAGCCGGAATCGTCCAAAACCGTTTGAAACCGTTCAAAACCAGCCATAAACCGTGCAAAATACATCGTAAACCGTCAATAAAACGTTTGAAGTATCATTCCGGAAACATAGTTCCAGTAGGCGATGGCCGGTCAGTGAGTACTGTGACCCAAGGAGTTAATATTTTAGTCGTTCTCCGTTGTTTTGTATTATGCCGGTGATGCGACCACTCATAGACTGGATAGTTTTATCGATCAACTCCTGAGAAATACCACTGATTGTTCTCTGCACTCTATCACAGAATTCTTCATACGACTCATGTATGATGCCTTCGTTCAGGGCATCTTTTTCCAACTTTTTGGAAGCAATGTGAAAAATGTTCTCAATAGGATTTAAATCGGGACTTCGCGGCGGTATTTTTAATAGTTCGCAATGACAACGAGCCATAGCTTCACGGGCTGTTTTACTGTTTTGGCTAGGATCACCGTCTTGCAGCCAGAGGTGAGTCAATCCCTTGGCAGATCGTTCAAACATGGTGTTAAAGTGTTGGTCAATAAACGATGCAAAATATTTTGCATCCATTTTTTCGTATCTCTCACAAATTATTGCTCCTCCACCGTGAGTTATTGCTACCATCATCCTGGCAACTTTACCTCCTGTTCCGACTTTACTTCCCTTAGCCAAACACCCTTGGTTTAAACCTTCGGAATTTTTTCGCCATACTCTCCCTTTGGGTGCTCGGGCTTGGTCCATGGGGTTGGTCTTGTAAATAAACGAGACCCCATCTAAGTAAAACGCGATAGTGTCCGTCCAGACACTCTGAGGGTAATTTGATTGCATCCGTCTAGCAAATTCTACTCTTCTCTCTTTGTCGCTTTGACTCATTGATCCCTTTTTACGAGCCTGCAGGAAGAAGTACCCGTTTCTATTTAACAAACGCCGAACCGTTCGATCAGTGATATGACGAATTCCTGTCCGCTCCATCAGGCGCCGCGAAGAAAATGAACCCTCTTGCTCTCTTAACTCTTCAATGGTTCTAAGAATCAACGCTTCGTGTTCAGGAGTAAGCTTTTTCTTTTTGCCGCTCAAATGTCTCCTGCTCTCATGTACTTCCTTGTATTTTGAGCTCGTTACGCGGTGAACACTTGCTGTCGAGACCTGAAAGCGTTCGGCGACCTCATTTAATGTGAGATTTGTAGTCATCTTTAGGACTCTGATTGAAGCCTTTGTTTCTTCCGATATTCTTTTTCTCGAGGGCATGTTGTCTGAGGATTTTTCAGTGCTTTTTGAAAAGTTGTGCAAACAATTGCGTATTTTATTTACTCTCTGTTACCAAAATATCGCACTTGTAATACCTTAACACAGATACCGCCTTCAGGTTGTGACGCGCGTGACTGCGTCAGACACAGTTGATATAGCCCGATAAATGTGTTGACAAATAATCTACTAATTAGTCACTCCCTTTGTTTTGTCACGCTTAAAGCCGGCTGACAATCTTGGACAGATCAAATGAAAAATTAAGACCACCCCTCCCCCCCATTTCAATGATGGAAAAATGGCGCGTTTTGCTTTGCGCGCGGATTCATCATTGAATTTGGGGGGAGGGGGGGTTTAATTTTTCATTTTATTCTGTCCAAGATTGTCCGACGTTCAAACTGACGTTACCAGTAGCTTCATAGGTCAAATACTATAAGATGAAACCTGCAATCACGCTTTTAAAACTAAACCTAGCGCAAAGAAACTCAACCACACGAAAACAGTGGTCCTGTGTGGAAATGAAAACATCACATAAGTACTGTATTTAAAAGGAAATCTTGATAAAGTGTGTGTCGTATGTATTCTATTAATATGGAGATGGAATAGGCATAGTTGCGTGTCATGACTATTGTCGCATTAGGCTGAGTTATTGCAGCCTTAGTGTTAAAAAATTTTTGCAAGACAAATAAAGAAGTGGAAAACTGAAAAGGCGCCTGTCAGAACACGCTTGTACTCAATTCAAGCTACATTGTAACATTACATTCCAGTGGTATTATGAAGGTACTGGGGAGTGAATTTGTGTTAATGAATAAAAGAAAAGAGAGGCTCTCGTACATGAGATGGAAAACCATTTTCTTTTTCTTTCTTTCTTTTTTTTTTTTTTTTTGTGCTTACGGGCGAAAGCCCGTGTAAATCAACTGGCTGTTGACTAGACTGGTGGAAAACTAGAAAAAAGAAAAGAAGAAAAGTCTAGAAAGATTTAAAAAAAAAGATTATGATGAAGAGATGAGGGGCTCGAACCAGCGGTATCATCTACGTTCAGCACACTGTACGCAATACACGCTCTGAACCCATGTGCTATTGCGTCTACACATTCAAGTTCTTGTGAATTTAAAGTTCTAAAACTGTCTTTGTTTACACTGAAGACCTTGAAGCAAGACTGTAAACACTTCATTTTATTGATATTTTTCAATTCTTAAGAACTTACAACGATTTTATTATTTGAAAGTCTCTATTGGCACGGTTTACAAACTGTTAGCAACGATTTTCCACGATTTACCACGGTTTCGTTGCAGTGAGAGACAAATGAAAGACTTGAATCAAATATATTTTACTGATAGCCGGAATCGTCCAAAACCGTTTGAAACCGTTCAAAACCAGCCATAAACCGTGCAAAATACATCGTAAACCGTCAATAAAACGTTTGAAGTATCATTCCGGAAACATAGTTCCAGTAGGCGATGGCCGGTCAGTGAGTACTGTGACCCAAGGAGTTAATATTTTAGTCGTTCTCCGTTGTTTTGTATTATGCCGGTGATGCGACCACTCATAGACTGGATAGTTTTATCGATCAACTCCTGAGAAATACCACTGATTGTTCTCTGCACTCTATCACAGAATTCTTCATACGACTCATGTATGATGCCTTCGTTCAGGGCATCTTTTTCCAACTTTTTGGAAGCAATGTGAAAAATGTTCTCAATAGGATTTAAATCGGGACTTCGCGGCGGTATTTTTAATAGTTCGCAATGACAACGAGCCATAGCTTCACGGGCTGTTTTACTGTTTTGGCTAGGATCACCGTCTTGCAGCCAGAGGTGAGTCAATCCCTTGGCAGATCGTTCAAACATGGTGTTAAAGTGTTGGTCAATAAACGATGCAAAATATTTTGCATCCATTTTTTCGTATCTCTCACAAATTATTGCTCCTCCACCGTGAGTTATTGCTACCATCATCCTGGCAACTTTACCTCCTGTTCCGACTTTACTTCCCTTAGCCAAACACCCTTGGTTTAAACCTTCGGAATTTTTTCGCCATACTCTCCCTTTGGGTGCTCGGGCTTGGTCCATGGGGTTGGTCTTGTAAATAAACGAGACCCCATCTAAGTAAAACGCGATAGTGTCCGTCCAGACACTCTGAGGGTAATTTGATTGCATCCGTCTAGCAAATTCTACTCTTCTCTCTTTGTCGCTTTGACTCATTGATCCCTTTTTACGAGCCTGCAGGAAGAAGTACCCGTTTCTATTTAACAAACGCCGAACCGTTCGATCAGTGATATGACGAATTCCTGTCCGCTCCATCAGGCGCCGCGAAGAAAATGAACCCTCTTGCTCTCTTAACTCTTCAATGGTTCTAAGAATCAACGCTTCGTGTTCAGGAGTAAGCTTTTTCTTTTTGCCGCTCAAATGTCTCCTGCTCTCATGTACTTCCTTGTATTTTGAGCTCGTTACGCGGTGAACACTTGCTGTCGAGACCTGAAAGCGTTCGGCGACCTCATTTAATGTGAGATTTGTAGTCATCTTTAGGACTCTGATTGAAGCCTTTGTTTCTTCCGATATTCTTTTTCTCGAGGGCATGTTGTCTGAGGATTTTTCAGTGCTTTTTGAAAAGTTGTGCAAACAATTGCGTATTTTATTTACTCTCTGTTACCAAAATATCGCACTTGTAATACCTTAACACAGATACCGCCTTCAGGTTGTGACGCGCGTGACTGCGTCAGACACAGTTGATATAGCCCGATAAATGTGTTGACAAATAATCTACTAATTAGTCACTCCCTTTGTTTTGTCACGCTTAAAGCCGGCTGACAATCTTGGACAGATCAAATGAAAAATTAAGACCACCCCTCCCCCCCATTTCAATGATGGAAAAATGGCGCGTTTTGCTTTGCGCGCGGATTCATCATTGAATTTGGGGGGAGGGGGGGTTTAATTTTTCATTTTATTCTGTCCAAGATTGTCCGACGTTCAAACTGACGTTACCAGTAGCTTCATAGGTCAAATACTATAAGATGAAACCTGCAATCACGCTTTTAAAACTAAACCTAGCGCAAAGAAACTCAACCACACGAAAACAGTGGTCCTGTGTGGAAATGAAAACATCACATAAGTACTGTATTTAAAAGGAAATCTTGATAAAGTGTGTGTCGTATGTATTCTATTAATATGGAGATGGAATAGGCATAGTTGCGTGTCATGACTATTGTCGCATTAGGCTGAGTTATTGCAGCCTTAGTGTTAAAAAATTTTTGCAAGACAAATAAAGAAGTGGAAAACTGAAAAGGCGCCTGTCAGAACACGCTTGTACTCAATTCAAGCTACATTGTAACATTACATTCCAGTGGTATTATGAAGGTACTGGGGAGTGAATTTGTGTTAATGAATAAAAGAAAAGAGAGGCTCTCGTACATGAGATGGAAAACCATTTTCTTTTTCTTTCTTTCTTTTTTTTTTTTTTTTTGTGCTTACGGGCGAAAGCCCGTGTAAATCAACTGGCTGTTGACTAGACTGGTGGAAAACTAGAAAAAAGAAAAGAAGAAAAGTCTAGAAAGATTTAAAAAAAAAGATTATGATGAAGAGATGAGGGGCTCGAACCAGCGGTATCATCTACGTTCAGCACACTGTACGCAATACACGCTCTGAACCCATGTGCTATTGCGTCTACACATTCAAGTTCTTGTGAATTTAAAGTTCTAAAACTGTCTTTGTTTACACTGAAGACCTTGAAGCAAGACTGTAAACACTTCATTTTATTGATATTTTTCAATTCTTAAGAACTTACAACGATTTTATTATTTGAAAGTCTCTATTGGCACGGTTTACAAACTGTTAGCAACGATTTTCCACGATTTACCACGGTTTCGTTGCAGTGAGAGACAAATGAAAGACTTGAATCAAATATATTTTACTGATAGCCGGAATCGTCCAAAACCGTTTGAAACCGTTCAAAACCAGCCATAAACCGTGCAAAATACATCGTAAACCGTCAATAAAACGTTTGAAGTATCATTCCGGAAACATAGTTCCAGTAGGCGATGGCCGGTCAGTGAGTACTGTGACCCAAGGAGTTAATATTTTAGTCGTTCTCCGTTGTTTTGTATTATGCCGGTGATGCGACCACTCATAGACTGGATAGTTTTATCGATCAACTCCTGAGAAATACCACTGATTGTTCTCTGCACTCTATCACAGAATTCTTCATACGACTCATGTATGATGCCTTCGTTCAGGGCATCTTTTTCCAACTTTTTGGAAGCAATGTGAAAAATGTTCTCAATAGGATTTAAATCGGGACTTCGCGGCGGTATTTTTAATAGTTCGCAATGACAACGAGCCATAGCTTCACGGGCTGTTTTACTGTTTTGGCTAGGATCACCGTCTTGCAGCCAGAGGTGAGTCAATCCCTTGGCAGATCGTTCAAACATGGTGTTAAAGTGTTGGTCAATAAACGATGCAAAATATTTTGCATCCATTTTTTCGTATCTCTCACAAATTATTGCTCCTCCACCGTGAGTTATTGCTACCATCATCCTGGCAACTTTACCTCCTGTTCCGACTTTACTTCCCTTAGCCAAACACCCTTGGTTTAAACCTTCGGAATTTTTTCGCCATACTCTCCCTTTGGGTGCTCGGGCTTGGTCCATGGGGTTGGTCTTGTAAATAAACGAGACCCCATCTAAGTAAAACGCGATAGTGTCCGTCCAGACACTCTGAGGGTAATTTGATTGCATCCGTCTAGCAAATTCTACTCTTCTCTCTTTGTCGCTTTGACTCATTGATCCCTTTTTACGAGCCTGCAGGAAGAAGTACCCGTTTCTATTTAACAAACGCCGAACCGTTCGATCAGTGATATGACGAATTCCTGTCCGCTCCATCAGGCGCCGCGAAGAAAATGAACCCTCTTGCTCTCTTAACTCTTCAATGGTTCTAAGAATCAACGCTTCGTGTTCAGGAGTAAGCTTTTTCTTTTTGCCGCTCAAATGTCTCCTGCTCTCATGTACTTCCTTGTATTTTGAGCTCGTTACGCGGTGAACACTTGCTGTCGAGACCTGAAAGCGTTCGGCGACCTCATTTAATGTGAGATTTGTAGTCATCTTTAGGACTCTGATTGAAGCCTTTGTTTCTTCCGATATTCTTTTTCTCGAGGGCATGTTGTCTGAGGATTTTTCAGTGCTTTTTGAAAAGTTGTGCAAACAATTGCGTATTTTATTTACTCTCTGTTACCAAAATATCGCACTTGTAATACCTTAACACAGATACCGCCTTCAGGTTGTGACGCGCGTGACTGCGTCAGACACAGTTGATATAGCCCGATAAATGTGTTGACAAATAATCTACTAATTAGTCACTCCCTTTGTTTTGTCACGCTTAAAGCCGGCTGACAATCTTGGACAGATCAAATGAAAAATTAAGACCACCCCTCCCCCCCATTTCAATGATGGAAAAATGGCGCGTTTTGCTTTGCGCGCGGATTCATCATTGAATTTGGGGGAAGGGGGGGGTTTAATTTTTCATTTTATTCTGTCCAAGATTGTCCGACGTTCAAACTGACGTTACCAGTAGCTTCATAGGTCAAATACTATAAGATGAAACCTGCAATCACGCTTTTAAAACTAAACCTAGCGCAAAGAAACTCAACCACACGAAAACAGTGGTCCTGTGTGGAAATGAAAACATCACATAAGTACTGTATTTAAAAGGAAATCTTGATAAAGTGTGTGTCGTATGTATTCTATTAATATGGAGATGGAATAGGCATAGTTGCGTGTCATGACTATTGTCGCATTAGGCTGAGTTATTGCAGCCTTAGTGTTAAAAAATTTTTGCAAGACAAATAAAGAAGTGGAAAACTGAAAAGGCGCCTGTCAGAACACGCTTGTACTCAATTCAAGCTACATTGTAACATTACATTCCAGTGGTATTATGAAGGTACTGGGGAGTGAATTTGTGTTAATGAATAAAAGAAAAGAGAGGCTCTCGTACATGAGATGGAAAACCATTTTCTTTTTCTTTCTTTCTTTTTTTTTTTTTTTTTGTGCTTACGGGCGAAAGCCCGTGTAAATCAACTGGCTGTTGACTAGACTGGTGGAAAACTAGAAAAAAGAAAAGAAGAAAAGTCTAGAAAGATTTAAAAAAAAAGATTATGATGAAGAGATGAGGGGCTCGAACCAGCGGTATCATCTACGTTCAGCACACTGTACGCAATACACGCTCTGAACCCATGTGCTATTGCGTCTACACATTCAAGTTCTTGTGAATTTAAAGTTCTAAAACTGTCTTTGTTTACACTGAAGACCTTGAAGCAAGACTGTAAACACTTCATTTTATTGATATTTTTCAATTCTTAAGAACTTACAACGATTTTATTATTTGAAAGTCTCTATTGGCACGGTTTACAAACTGTTAGCAACGATTTTCCACGATTTACCACGGTTTCGTTGCAGTGAGAGACAAATGAAAGACTTGAATCAAATATATTTTACTGATAGCCGGAATCGTCCAAAACCGTTTGAAACCGTTCAAAACCAGCCATAAACCGTGCAAAATACATCGTAAACCGTCAATAAAACGTTTGAAGTATCATTCCGGAAACATAGTTCCAGTAGGCGATGGCCGGTCAGTGAGTACTGTGACCCAAGGAGTTAATATTTTAGTCGTTCTCCGTTGTTTTGTATTATGCCGGTGATGCGACCACTCATAGACTGGATAGTTTTATCGATCAACTCCTGAGAAATACCACTGATTGTTCTCTGCACTCTATCACAGAATTCTTCATACGACTCATGTATGATGCCTTCGTTCAGGGCATCTTTTTCCAACTTTTTGGAAGCAATGTGAAAAATGTTCTCAATAGGATTTAAATCGGGACTTCGCGGCGGTATTTTTAATAGTTCGCAATGACAACGAGCCATAGCTTCACGGGCTGTTTTACTGTTTTGGCTAGGATCACCGTCTTGCAGCCAGAGGTGAGTCAATCCCTTGGCAGATCGTTCAAACATGGTGTTAAAGTGTTGGTCAATAAACGATGCAAAATATTTTGCATCCATTTTTTCGTATCTCTCACAAATTATTGCTCCTCCACCGTGAGTTATTGCTACCATCATCCTGGCAACTTTACCTCCTGTTCCGACTTTACTTCCCTTAGCCAAACACCCTTGGTTTAAACCTTCGGAATTTTTTCGCCATACTCTCCCTTTGGGTGCTCGGGCTTGGTCCATGGGGTTGGTCTTGTAAATAAACGAGACCCCATCTAAGTAAAACGCGATAGTGTCCGTCCAGACACTCTGAGGGTAATTTGATTGCATCCGTCTAGCAAATTCTACTCTTCTCTCTTTGTCGCTTTGACTCATTGATCCCTTTTTACGAGCCTGCAGGAAGAAGTACCCGTTTCTATTTAACAAACGCCGAACCGTTCGATCAGTGATATGACGAATTCCTGTCCGCTCCATCAGGCGCCGCGAAGAAAATGAACCCTCTTGCTCTCTTAACTCTTCAATGGTTCTAAGAATCAACGCTTCGTGTTCAGGAGTAAGCTTTTTCTTTTTGCCGCTCAAATGTCTCCTGCTCTCATGTACTTCCTTGTATTTTGAGCTCGTTACGCGGTGAACACTTGCTGTCGAGACCTGAAAGCGTTCGGCGACCTCATTTAATGTGAGATTTGTAGTCATCTTTAGGACTCTGATTGAAGCCTTTGTTTCTTCCGATATTCTTTTTCTCGAGGGCATGTTGTCTGAGGATTTTTCAGTGCTTTTTGAAAAGTTGTGCAAACAATTGCGTATTTTATTTACTCTCTGTTACCAAAATATCGCACTTGTAATACCTTAACACAGATACCGCCTTCAGGTTGTGACGCGCGTGACTGCGTCAGACACAGTTGATATAGCCCGATAAATGTGTTGACAAATAATCTACTAATTAGTCACTCCCTTTGTTTTGTCACGCTTAAAGCCGGCTGACAGTCCGACTTTCACACTGACGTTACCAGTAGCTTCATAGGTCAAATACTATAAGATGAAACCTGCAATCACGCTTTTAAAACTAAACCTAGCGCAAAGAAACTCAACCACACGAAAACAGTGGTCCTGTGTGGAAATGAAAACATCACATAAGTACTGTATTTAAAAGGAAATCTTGATAAAGTGTGTGTCGTATGTATTCTATTAATATGGAGATGGAATAGGCATAGTTGCGTGTCATGACTATTGTCGCATTAGGCTGAGTTATTGCAGCCTTAGTGTTAAAAATTTTTTGCAAGACAAATAAAGAAGTGGAAAACTGAAAAGGCGCCTGTCAGAACACGCTTGTACTCAATTCAAGCTACATTGTAACATTACATTCCAGTGGTATTATGAAGGTACTGGGGAGTGAATTTGTGTTAATGAATAAAAGAAAAGAGAGGCTCTCGTACATGAGATGGAAAACCATTTTCTTTTTCTTTCTTTCTTTTTTTTTTTTTTTTGTGCTTACGGGCGAAAGCCCGTGTAAATCAACTGGCTGTTGACTAGACTGGTGGAAAACTAGAAAAAAGAAAAGAAGAAAAGTCTAGAAAGATTTAAAAAAAAAGATTATGATGAAGAGATGAGGGGCTCGAACCAGCGGTATCATCTACGTTCAGCACACTGTACGCAATACACGCTCTGAACCCATGTGCTATTGCGTCTACACATTCAAGTTCTTGTGAATTTAAAGTTCTAAAACTGTCTTTGTTTACACTGAAGACCTTGAAGCAAGACTGTAAACACTTCATTTTATTGATATTTTTCAATTCTTAAGAACTTACAACGATTTTATTATTTGAAAGTCTCTATTGGCACGGTTTACAAACTGTTAGCAACGATTTTCCACGATTTACCACGGTTTCGTTGCAGTGAGAGACAAATGAAAGACTTGAATCAAATATATTTTACTGATAGCCGGAATCGTCCAAAACCGTTTGAAACCGTTCAAAACCAGCCATAAACCGTGCAAAATACATCGTAAACCGTCAATAAAACGTTTGAAGTATCATTCCGGAAACATAGTTCCAGTAGGCGATGGCCGGTCAGTGAGTACTGTGACCCAAGGAGTTAATATTTTAGTCGTTCTCCGTTGTTTTGTATTATGCCGGTGATGCGACCACTCATAGACTGGATAGTTTTATCGATCAACTCCTGAGAAATACCACTGATTGTTCTCTGCACTCTATCACAGAATTCTTCATACGACTCATGTATGATGCCTTCGTTCAGGGCATCTTTTTCCAACTTTTTGGAAGCAATGTGAAAAATGTTCTCAATAGGATTTAAATCGGGACTTCGCGGCGGTATTTTTAATAGTTCGCAATGACAACGAGCCATAGCTTCACGGGCTGTTTTACTGTTTTGGCTAGGATCACCGTCTTGCAGCCAGAGGTGAGTCAATCCCTTGGCAGATCGTTCAAACATGGTGTTAAAGTGTTGGTCAATAAACGATGCAAAATATTTTGCATCCATTTTTTCGTATCTCTCACAAATTATTGCTCCTCCACCGTGAGTTATTGCTACCATCATCCTGGCAACTTTACCTCCTGTTCCGACTTTACTTCCCTTAGCCAAACACCCTTGGTTTAAACCTTCGGAATTTTTTCGCCATACTCTCCCTTTGGGTGCTCGGGCTTGGTCCATGGGGTTGGTCTTGTAAATAAACGAGACCCCATCTAAGTAAAACGCGATAGTGTCCGTCCAGACACTCTGAGGGTAATTTGATTGCATCCGTCTAGCAAATTCTACTCTTCTCTCTTTGTCGCTTTGACTCATTGATCCCTTTTTACGAGCCTGCAGGAAGAAGTACCCGTTTCTATTTAACAAACGCCGAACCGTTCGATCAGTGATATGACGAATTCCTGTCCGCTCCATCAGGCGCCGCGAAGAAAATGAACCCTCTTGCTCTCTTAACTCTTCAATGGTTCTAAGAATCAACGCTTCGTGTTCAGGAGTAAGCTTTTTCTTTTTGCCGCTCAAATGTCTCCTGCTCTCATGTACTTCCTTGTATTTTGAGCTCGTTACGCGGTGAACACTTGCTGTCGAGACCTGAAAGCGTTCGGCGACCTCATTTAATGTGAGATTTGTAGTCATCTTTAGGACTCTGATTGAAGCCTTTGTTTCTTCCGATATTCTTTTTCTCGAGGGCATGTTGTCTGAGGATTTTTCAGTGCTTTTTGAAAAGTTGTGCAAACAATTGCGTATTTTATTTACTCTCTGTTACCAAAATATCGCACTTGTAATACCTTAACACAGATACCGCCTTCAGGTTGTGACGCGCGTGACTGCGTCAGACACAGTTGATATAGCCCGATAAATGTGTTGACAAATAATCTACTAATTAGTCACTCCCTTTGTTTTGTCACGCTTAAAGCCGGCTGACAGTCCGACGTTCACACTGACGTTACCAGTAGCTTCATAGGTCAAATACTATAAGATGAAACCTGCAATCACGCTTTTAAAACTAAACCTAGCGCAAAGAAACTCAACCACACGAAAACAGTGGTCCTGTGTGGAAATGAAAACATCACATAAGTACTGTATTTAAAAGGAAATCTTGATAAAGTGTGTGTCGTATGTATTCTATTAATATGGAGATGGAATAGGCATAGTTGCGTGTCATGACTATTGTCGCATTAGGCTGAGTTATTGCAGCCTTAGTGTTAAAAAATTTTTGCAAGACAAATAAAGAAGTGGAAAACTGAAAAGGCGCCTGTCAGAACACGCTTGTACTCAATTCAAGCTACATTGTAACATTACATTCCAGTGGTATTATGAAGGTACTGGGGAGTGAATTTGTGTTAATGAATAAAAGAAAAGAGAGGCTCTCGTACATGAGATGGAAAACCATTTTCTTTTTCTTTCTTTCTTTTTTTTTTTTTTTTGTGCTTACGGGCGAAAGCCCGTGTAAATCAACTGGCTGTTGACTAGACTGGTGGAAAACTAGAAAAAAGAAAAGAAGAAAAGTCTAGAAAGATTTAAAAAAAAAGATTATGATGAAGAGATGAGGGGCTCGAACCAGCGGTATCATCTACGTTCAGCACACTGTACGCAATACACGCTCTGAACCCATGTGCTATTGCGTCTACACATTCAAGTTCTTGTGAATTTAAAGTTCTAAAACTGTCTTTGTTTACACTGAAGACCTTGAAGCAAGACTGTAAACACTTCATTTTATTGATATTTTTCAATTCTTAAGAACTTACAACGATTTTATTATTTGAAAGTCTCTATTGGCACGGTTTACAAACTGTTAGCAACGATTTTCCACGATTTACCACGGTTTCGTTGCAGTGAGAGACAAATGAAAGACTTGAATCAAATATATTTTACTGATAGCCGGAATCGTCCAAAACCGTTTGAAACCGTTCAAAACCAGCCATAAACCGTGCAAAATACATCGTAAACCGTCAATAAAACGTTTGAAGTATCATTCCGGAAACATAGTTCCAGTAGGCGATGGCCGGTCAGTGAGTACTGTGACCCAAGGAGTTAATATTTTAGTCGTTCTCCGTTGTTTTGTATTATGCCGGTGATGCGACCACTCATAGACTGGATAGTTTTATCGATCAACTCCTGAGAAATACCACTGATTGTTCTCTGCACTCTATCACAGAATTCTTCATACGACTCATGTATGATGCCTTCGTTCAGGGCATCTTTTTCCAACTTTTTGGAAGCAATGTGAAAAATGTTCTCAATAGGATTTAAATCGGGACTTCGCGGCGGTATTTTTAATAGTTCGCAATGACAACGAGCCATAGCTTCACGGGCTGTTTTACTGTTTTGGCTAGGATCACCGTCTTGCAGCCAGAGGTGAGTCAATCCCTTGGCAGATCGTTCAAACATGGTGTTAAAGTGTTGGTCAATAAACGATGCAAAATATTTTGCATCCATTTTTTCGTATCTCTCACAAATTATTGCTCCTCCACCGTGAGTTATTGCTACCATCATCCTGGCAACTTTACCTCCTGTTCCGACTTTACTTCCCTTAGCCAAACACCCTTGGTTTAAACCTTCGGAATTTTTTCGCCATACTCTCCCTTTGGGTGCTCGGGCTTGGTCCATGGGGTTGGTCTTGTAAATAAACGAGACCCCATCTAAGTAAAACGCGATAGTGTCCGTCCAGACACTCTGAGGGTAATTTGATTGCATCCGTCTAGCAAATTCTACTCTTCTCTCTTTGTCGCTTTGACTCATTGATCCCTTTTTACGAGCCTGCAGGAAGAAGTACCCGTTTCTATTTAACAAACGCCGAACCGTTCGATCAGTGATATGACGAATTCCTGTCCGCTCCATCAGGCGCCGCGAAGAAAATGAACCCTCTTGCTCTCTTAACTCTTCAATGGTTCTAAGAATCAACGCTTCGTGTTCAGGAGTAAGCTTTTTCTTTTTGCCGCTCAAATGTCTCCTGCTCTCATGTACTTCCTTGTATTTTGAGCTCGTTACGCGGTGAACACTTGCTGTCGAGACCTGAAAGCGTTCGGCGACCTCATTTAATGTGAGATTTGTAGTCATCTTTAGGACTCTGATTGAAGCCTTTGTTTCTTCCGATATTCTTTTTCTCGAGGGCATGTTGTCTGAGGATTTTTCAGTGCTTTTTGAAAAGTTGTGCAAACAATTGCGTATTTTATTTACTCTCTGTTACCAAAATATCGCACTTGTAATACCTTAACACAGATACCGCCTTCAGGTTGTGACGCGCGTGACTGCGTCAGACACAGTTGATATAGCCCGATAAATGTGTTGACAAATAATCTACTAATTAGTCACTCCCTTTGTTTTGTCACGCTTAAAGCCGGCTGACAATCTTGGACAGATCAAATGAAAAATTAAGACCACCCCTCCCCCCCATTTCAATGATGGAAAAATGGCGCGTTTTGCTTTGCGCGCGGATTCATCATTGAATTTGGGGGGAGGGGGGGTTTAATTTTTCATTTTATTCTGTCCAAGATTGTCCGACGTTCAAACTGACGTTACCAGTAGCTTCATAGGTCAAATACTATAAGATGAAACCTGCAATCACGCTTTTAAAACTAAACCTAGCGCAAAGAAACTCAACCACACGAAAACAGTGGTCCTGTGTGGAAATGAAAACATCACATAAGTACTGTATTTAAAAGGAAATCTTGATAAAGTGTGTGTCGTATGTATTCTATTAATATGGAGATGGAATAGGCATAGTTGCGTGTCATGACTATTGTCGCATTAGGCTGAGTTATTGCAGCCTTAGTGTTAAAAAATTTTTGCAAGACAAATAAAGAAGTGGAAAACTGAAAAGGCGCCTGTCAGAACACGCTTGTACTCAATTCAAGCTACATTGTAACATTACATTCCAGTGGTATTATGAAGGTACTGGGGAGTGAATTTGTGTTAATGAATAAAAGAAAAGAGAGGCTCTCGTACATGAGATGGAAAACCATTTTCTTTTTCTTTCTTTCTTTTTTTTTTTTTTTTTGTGCTTACGGGCGAAAGCCCGTGTAAATCAACTGGCTGTTGACTAGACTGGTGGAAAACTAGAAAAAAGAAAAGAAGAAAAGTCTAGAAAGATTTAAAAAAAAGATTATGATGAAGAGATGAGGGGCTCGAACCAGCGGTATCATCTACGTTCAGCACACTGTACGCAATACACGCTCTGAACCCATGTGCTATTGCGTCTACACATTCAAGTTCTTGTGAATTTAAAGTTCTAAAACTGTCTTTGTTTACACTGAAGACCTTGAAGCAAGACTGTAAACACTTCATTTTATTGATATTTTTCAATTCTTAAGAACTTACAACGATTTTATTATTTGAAAGTCTCTATTGGCACGGTTTACAAACTGTTAGCAACGATTTTCCACGATTTACCACGGTTTCGTTGCAGTGAGAGACAAATGAAAGACTTGAATCAAATATATTTTACTGATAGCCGGAATCGTCCAAAACCGTTTGAAACCGTTCAAAACCAGCCATAAACCGTGCAAAATACATCGTAAACCGTCAATAAAACGTTTGAAGTATCATTCCGGAAACATAGTTCCAGTAGGCGATGGCCGGTCAGTGAGTACTGTGACCCAAGGAGTTAATATTTTAGTCGTTCTCCGTTGTTTTGTATTATGCCGGTGATGCGACCACTCATAGACTGGATAGTTTTATCGATCAACTCCTGAGAAATACCACTGATTGTTCTCTGCACTCTATCACAGAATTCTTCATACGACTCATGTATGATGCCTTCGTTCAGGGCATCTTTTTCCAACTTTTTGGAAGCAATGTGAAAAATGTTCTCAATAGGATTTAAATCGGGACTTCGCGGCGGTATTTTTAATAGTTCGCAATGACAACGAGCCATAGCTTCACGGGCTGTTTTACTGTTTTGGCTAGGATCACCGTCTTGCAGCCAGAGGTGAGTCAATCCCTTGGCAGATCGTTCAAACATGGTGTTAAAGTGTTGGTCAATAAACGATGCAAAATATTTTGCATCCATTTTTTCGTATCTCTCACAAATTATTGCTCCTCCACCGTGAGTTATTGCTACCATCATCCTGGCAACTTTACCTCCTGTTCCGACTTTACTTCCCTTAGCCAAACACCCTTGGTTTAAACCTTCGGAATTTTTTCGCCATACTCTCCCTTTGGGTGCTCGGGCTTGGTCCATGGGGTTGGTCTTGTAAATAAACGAGACCCCATCTAAGTAAAACGCGATAGTGTCCGTCCAGACACTCTGAGGGTAATTTGATTGCATCCGTCTAGCAAATTCTACTCTTCTCTCTTTGTCGCTTTGACTCATTGATCCCTTTTTACGAGCCTGCAGGAAGAAGTACCCGTTTCTATTTAACAAACGCCGAACCGTTCGATCAGTGATATGACGAATTCCTGTCCGCTCCATCAGGCGCCGCGAAGAAAATGAACCCTCTTGCTCTCTTAACTCTTCAATGGTTCTAAGAATCAACGCTTCGTGTTCAGGAGTAAGCTTTTTCTTTTTGCCGCTCAAATGTCTCCTGCTCTCATGTACTTCCTTGTATTTTGAGCTCGTTACGCGGTGAACACTTGCTGTCGAGACCTGAAAGCGTTCGGCGACCTCATTTAATGTGAGATTTGTAGTCATCTTTAGGACTCTGATTGAAGCCTTTGTTTCTTCCGATATTCTTTTTCTCGAGGGCATGTTGTCTGAGGATTTTTCAGTGCTTTTTGAAAAGTTGTGCAAACAATTGCGTATTTTATTTACTCTCTGTTACCAAAATATCGCACTTGTAATACCTTAACACAGATACCGCCTTCAGGTTGTGACGCGCGTGACTGCGTCAGACACAGTTGATATAGCCCGATAAATGTGTTGACAAATAATCTACTAATTAGTCACTCCCTTTGTTTTGTCACGCTTAAAGCCGGCTGACAATCTTGGACAGATCAAATGAAAAATTAAGACCACCCCTCCCCCCCATTTCAATGATGGAAAAATGGCGCGTTTTGCTTTGCGCGCGGATTCATCATTGAATTTGGGGGGAGGGGGGGTTTAATTTTTCATTTTATTCTGTCCAAGATTGTCCGACGTTCAAACTGACGTTACCAGTAGCTTCATAGGTCAAATACTATAAGATGAAACCTGCAATCACGCTTTTAAAACTAAACCTAGCGCAAAGAAACTCAACCACACGAAAACAGTGGTCCTGTGTGGAAATGAAAACATCACATAAGTACTGTATTTAAAAGGAAATCTTGATAAAGTGTGTGTCGTATGTATTCTATTAATATGGAGATGGAATAGGCATAGTTGCGTGTCATGACTATTGTCGCATTAGGCTGAGTTATTGCAGCCTTAGTGTTAAAAAATTTTTGCAAGACAAATAAAGAAGTGGAAAACTGAAAAGGCGCCTGTCAGAACACGCTTGTACTCAATTCAAGCTACATTGTAACATTACATTCCAGTGGTATTATGAAGGTACTGGGGAGTGAATTTGTGTTAATGAATAAAAGAAAAGAGAGGCTCTCGTACATGAGATGGAAAACCATTTTCTTTTTCTTTCTTTCTTTTTTTTTTTTTTTTTGTGCTTACGGGCGAAAGCCCGTGTAAATCAACTGGCTGTTGACTAGACTGGTGGAAAACTAGAAAAAAGAAAAGAAGAAAAGTCTAGAAAGATTTAAAAAAAAAGATTATGATGAAGAGATGAGGGGCTCGAACCAGCGGTATCATCTACGTTCAGCACACTGTACGCAATACACGCTCTGAACCCATGTGCTATTGCGTCTACACATTCAAGTTCTTGTGAATTTAAAGTTCTAAAACTGTCTTTGTTTACACTGAAGACCTTGAAGCAAGACTGTAAACACTTCATTTTATTGATATTTTTCAATTCTTAAGAACTTACAACGATTTTATTATTTGAAAGTCTCTATTGGCACGGTTTACAAACTGTTAGCAACGATTTTCCACGATTTACCACGGTTTCGTTGCAGTGAGAGACAAATGAAAGACTTGAATCAAATATATTTTACTGATAGCCGGAATCGTCCAAAACCGTTTGAAACCGTTCAAAACCAGCCATAAACCGTGCAAAATACATCGTAAACCGTCAATAAAACGTTTGAAGTATCATTCCGGAAACATAGTTCCAGTAGGCGATGGCCGGTCAGTGAGTACTGTGACCCAAGGAGTTAATATTTTAGTCGTTCTCCGTTGTTTTGTATTATGCCGGTGATGCGACCACTCATAGACTGGATAGTTTTATCGATCAACTCCTGAGAAATACCACTGATTGTTCTCTGCACTCTATCACAGAATTCTTCATACGACTCATGTATGATGCCTTCGTTCAGGGCATCTTTTTCCAACTTTTTGGAAGCAATGTGAAAAATGTTCTCAATAGGATTTAAATCGGGACTTCGCGGCGGTATTTTTAATAGTTCGCAATGACAACGAGCCATAGCTTCACGGGCTGTTTTACTGTTTTGGCTAGGATCACCGTCTTGCAGCCAGAGGTGAGTCAATCCCTTGGCAGATCGTTCAAACATGGTGTTAAAGTGTTGGTCAATAAACGATGCAAAATATTTTGCATCCATTTTTTCGTATCTCTCACAAATTATTGCTCCTCCACCGTGAGTTATTGCTACCATCATCCTGGCAACTTTACCTCCTGTTCCGACTTTACTTCCCTTAGCCAAACACCCTTGGTTTAAACCTTCGGAATTTTTTCGCCATACTCTCCCTTTGGGTGCTCGGGCTTGGTCCATGGGGTTGGTCTTGTAAATAAACGAGACCCCATCTAAGTAAAACGCGATAGTGTCCGTCCAGACACTCTGAGGGTAATTTGATTGCATCCGTCTAGCAAATTCTACTCTTCTCTCTTTGTCGCTTTGACTCATTGATCCCTTTTTACGAGCCTGCAGGAAGAAGTACCCGTTTCTATTTAACAAACGCCGAACCGTTCGATCAGTGATATGACGAATTCCTGTCCGCTCCATCAGGCGCCGCGAAGAAAATGAACCCTCTTGCTCTCTTAACTCTTCAATGGTTCTAAGAATCAACGCTTCGTGTTCAGGAGTAAGCTTTTTCTTTTTGCCGCTCAAATGTCTCCTGCTCTCATGTACTTCCTTGTATTTTGAGCTCGTTACGCGGTGAACACTTGCTGTCGAGACCTGAAAGCGTTCGGCGACCTCATTTAATGTGAGATTTGTAGTCATCTTTAGGACTCTGATTGAAGCCTTTGTTTCTTCCGATATTCTTTTTCTCGAGGGCATGTTGTCTGAGGATTTTTCAGTGCTTTTTGAAAAGTTGTGCAAACAATTGCGTATTTTATTTACTCTCTGTTACCAAAATATCGCACTTGTAATACCTTAACACAGATACCGCCTTCAGGTTGTGACGCGCGTGACTGCGTCAGACACAGTTGATATAGCCCGATAAATGTGTTGACAAATAATCTACTAATTAGTCACTCCCTTTGTTTTGTCACGCTTAAAGCCGGCTGACAATCTTGGACAGATCAAATGAAAAATTAAGACCACCCCTCCCCCCCATTTCAATGATGGAAAAATGGCGCGTTTTGCTTTGCGCGCGGATTCATCATTGAATTTGGGGGGAGGGGGGGTTTAATTTTTCATTTTATTCTGTCCAAGATTGTCCGACGTTCAAACTGACGTTACCAGTAGCTTCATAGGTCAAATACTATAAGATGAAACCTGCAATCACGCTTTTAAAACTAAACCTAGCGCAAAGAAACTCAACCACACGAAAACAGTGGTCCTGTGTGGAAATGAAAACATCACATAAGTACTGTATTTAAAAGGAAATCTTGATAAAGTGTGTGTCGTATGTATTCTATTAATATGGAGATGGAATAGGCATAGTTGCGTGTCATGACTATTGTCGCATTAGGCTGAGTTATTGCAGCCTTAGTGTTAAAAAATTTTTGCAAGACAAATAAAGAAGTGGAAAACTGAAAAGGCGCCTGTCAGAACACGCTTGTACTCAATTCAAGCTACATTGTAACATTACATTCCAGTGGTATTATGAAGGTACTGGGGAGTGAATTTGTGTTAATGAATAAAAGAAAAGAGAGGCTCTCGTACATGAGATGGAAAACCATTTTCTTTTTCTTTCTTTCTTTTTTTTTTTTTTTTTGTGCTTACGGGCGAAAGCCCGTGTAAATCAACTGGCTGTTGACTAGACTGGTGGAAAACTAGAAAAAAGAAAAGAAGAAAAGTCTAGAAAGATTTAAAAAAAAAGATTATGATGAAGAGATGAGGGGCTCGAACCAGCGGTATCATCTACGTTCAGCACACTGTACGCAATACACGCTCTGAACCCATGTGCTATTGCGTCTACACATTCAAGTTCTTGTGAATTTAAAGTTCTAAAACTGTCTTTGTTTACACTGAAGACCTTGAAGCAAGACTGTAAACACTTCATTTTATTGATATTTTTCAATTCTTAAGAACTTACAACGATTTTATTATTTGAAAGTCTCTATTGGCACGGTTTACAAACTGTTAGCAACGATTTTCCACGATTTACCACGGTTTCGTTGCAGTGAGAGACAAATGAAAGACTTGAATCAAATATATTTTACTGATAGCCGGAATCGTCCAAAACCGTTTGAAACCGTTCAAAACCAGCCATAAACCGTGCAAAATACATCGTAAACCGTCAATAAAACGTTTGAAGTATCATTCCGGAAACATAGTTCCAGTAGGCGATGGCCGGTCAGTGAGTACTGTGACCCAAGGAGTTAATATTTTAGTCGTTCTCCGTTGTTTTGTATTATGCCGGTGATGCGACCACTCATAGACTGGATAGTTTTATCGATCAACTCCTGAGAAATACCACTGATTGTTCTCTGCACTCTATCACAGAATTCTTCATACGACTCATGTATGATGCCTTCGTTCAGGGCATCTTTTTCCAACTTTTTGGAAGCAATGTGAAAAATGTTCTCAATAGGATTTAAATCGGGACTTCGCGGCGGTATTTTTAATAGTTCGCAATGACAACGAGCCATAGCTTCACGGGCTGTTTTACTGTTTTGGCTAGGATCACCGTCTTGCAGCCAGAGGTGAGTCAATCCCTTGGCAGATCGTTCAAACATGGTGTTAAAGTGTTGGTCAATAAACGATGCAAAATATTTTGCATCCATTTTTTCGTATCTCTCACAAATTATTGCTCCTCCACCGTGAGTTATTGCTACCATCATCCTGGCAACTTTACCTCCTGTTCCGACTTTACTTCCCTTAGCCAAACACCCTTGGTTTAAACCTTCGGAATTTTTTCGCCATACTCTCCCTTTGGGTGCTCGGGCTTGGTCCATGGGGTTGGTCTTGTAAATAAACGAGACCCCATCTAAGTAAAACGCGATAGTGTCCGTCCAGACACTCTGAGGGTAATTTGATTGCATCCGTCTAGCAAATTCTACTCTTCTCTCTTTGTCGCTTTGACTCATTGATCCCTTTTTACGAGCCTGCAGGAAGAAGTACCCGTTTCTATTTAACAAACGCCGAACCGTTCGATCAGTGATATGACGAATTCCTGTCCGCTCCATCAGGCGCCGCGAAGAAAATGAACCCTCTTGCTCTCTTAACTCTTCAATGGTTCTAAGAATCAACGCTTCGTGTTCAGGAGTAAGCTTTTTCTTTTTGCCGCTCAAATGTCTCCTGCTCTCATGTACTTCCTTGTATTTTGAGCTCGTTACGCGGTGAACACTTGCTGTCGAGACCTGAAAGCGTTCGGCGACCTCATTTAATGTGAGATTTGTAGTCATCTTTAGGACTCTGATTGAAGCCTTTGTTTCTTCCGATATTCTTTTTCTCGAGGGCATGTTGTCTGAGGATTTTTCAGTGCTTTTTGAAAAGTTGTGCAAACAATTGCGTATTTTATTTACTCTCTGTTACCAAAATATCGCACTTGTAATACCTTAACACAGATACCGCCTTCAGGTTGTGACGCGCGTGACTGCGTCAGACACAGTTGATATAGCCCGATAAATGTGTTGACAAATAATCTACTAATTAGTCACTCCCTTTGTTTTGTCACGCTTAAAGCCGGCTGACAATCTTGGACAGATCAAATGAAAAATTAAGACCACCCCTCCCCCCCATTTCAATGATGGAAAAATGGCGCGTTTTGCTTTGCGCGCGGATTCATCATTGAATTTGGGGGGAGGGGGGGGGTTTAATTTTTCATTTTATTCTGTCCAAGATTGTAGCTACCATAATTTTGGCCAATGTATTCCAAAAAAGTGTAAAATTCTGCTGTCAAACCGTCTGTTGCAGGTGTTTTGTTTTTATGGAAACTTTTTAGAGTATTTCTGCATTTGTTTCCTGTTGATAAACCCTCGCACGATTCTTTCTGGTGCTCGTCTAGCTTTTTAATCAACTCGTTCTCGAAAAACAAGTCAAATTTTGGATCCTAAAGTTGTGGATTATATGTACAAATCTTCATAATAACCTCTTTGCTCCTCGAGGTACAGTAGATTTGTCATTTTTAGTCAAAACGGTGTTGCATTTATTTTGAATTCATAGTTTCTCTTCTCCAGATTGAGGAAATATTTAGAACTCCGTTCTCCAAATTAGTGCCATCTAGCTTTTGAGCGTACAAATGCACCTCGGGTGCGATCAAACGATAGTTTTTATCTAGTTTATTCTTAATGCTATCGTACACCTTGCTTAACTCTGCCGTTGTGCGATTCCCACTTGTTTTTTGTAAACGTTGGGCTTCTTGCAAGAGTTCTTGCTCGTAATTTTTCTGCTTTTCGGCTTTTTGTTTTGAATAGTATATTGTAAACATCCTAATTCCCATTGTTAGTAAAATATTGTCACTAGTGTTTCCAGACCGTTGTGTACCCTCCTAAAGAAATGTGATTTGTTAGAAAACTTTAGTTGAAATTTTAAGTTGCCAGGAATTTTTAAAAGAACGTAACCTTATTAGCTTTACGAAAAGGTAACGATCATCGATTTGCGACAATTTTTTTTATATGCTCTGGGACTCCCAGTATGAAGAATGGGTCTTATAAAAAAAAAAAAAAAAAAAACCCAATGTCATCAAAATGGAAATTACTTGAAAAAGTATTGGAACAAAAACTATCAAACAAAAAAAAAATGAATACTACTTGGCAGTAGTAAAATAAAACTAAAGTCCATTCCCTTGATCTATTCCAATATAAAATCGATGTGTTTCACAAACAACGATGGTGCCATGTTTTTTTTTTTTTTTTTTTTTTTTTTTTTTTTTTTTAAGGCAAATACCTGGAAACCCAACAAAGTGGTCCTATAATGTTTGGCAGGGAACGGTTAATGACGGTCATTTATCGCCAAAGATAAAAGAACACAAATGCTTACAAAGTTACCCATTGACATTTGAACTATGCCGAAAGCTTTCCCTTCGTTTAGCCATGTTGCCTAAAATAACTTGAGCTTCATGTTCAACAAAGCACATTTTGGAAAAAATAGATTATAGCAAAGGTAAAGCAATGAGCTTGTCCTCTTAGCGTAATTTGTCGGCTCTTGAAGCATTTCGATTCTATGTTGGCGATTTGTGGACAACCTCAGGTAACATTTGACACTATTTTGACTTTTTAATTCTTCCATAAAGCATTTATATTTGAAAAAGAGACCGCTTGGGTTACGGGAAGCAGATGGCTCACATTTCAGACTATCTAAGAGATTATAGACTGATTTTCTATGTGCGCGAAACGTTAGGAAACAGTCAATTGATCACTGGATGGATACTTAACAGGCTCGTCACCATAATCACAGGGACATTACTCCTCGTTTATGCAAGACAATATACCATCAATAGTAAAAACCTTTGTGATGTGTCTACTTTGCTTCGTGAGCGGTGCGAGTGTGCGAGTCTGTTTTTATACAGTATGTTTTGGTTTCGGAAGTAATCTCGAGTAAAATTTCGCAAGATGAATGGCTTTCCAGCAAAGTTTAGTCAGTCGGCCTCATTTTGCTGAAAAACATGTTAATTCGGTGCGTTTCAAAAATATCAAAAGGGGATTGTGTAATTTGCCACAGACTGAATTGTGTGTGTGTTGTTTTAAAAATGTGGAGCCATTTTTTTAAAGACATCAAGTTTTGCACAACAAGTTTATTCATTTATTTATTTGTTTATTTATTCACTTATTTATTTATTTACCATATAAGCTCAAATTTAATACTGAATATACAGGACTGCACTAACAACTAAAAAAAGAGTAACAATAATAGCAATAAATACACAAAATGTGAATTAATAAATCGTAGAGATAGCTTCCTTAAAAGACTCAAGCGATTTTGCCAAAGCTACTTGTCTTGGCAGTCTGTTCCATTCCACTAAGGTTCTTTGGAAAAATGGAAAACTTATAAACATCACAACTAATAGTGGGTAACTTAAAAGCATGACCAGATGAGCTTGCAGAAAGATATGTAACTGGGTGAATTTCAGCATTTTCTGCATATGTCAAGTTAGCTCTGAACTTGCAGAGCAAAGACAAGCGGGCAATTGTTCTGCGAGATTGCAATGTCTGCCAGCCTAGGAAATTCAGCATATCAGACACATTGTCCTTACGATTTTAACGCGAAAGGACTATTGAGCTGGTCTCCTCTGAACCATTTCAACTTACGTGATGTTCTTGGCTGTGAAAATCCAGGGAGAAACTTGTGAAGGAAACGTCATCAAAACTAGAATTGGTTGAAAAAGAATCAATAAACAACTTGCTTTTACAGATCTGCATATTATTATTAAGGGATAAATTAAACACTAGTTTCCATCAGAAAAATAATGTTGATTTTTTTCTTTCTTTTTTTTTTTTTTTTTTTTATACCGAACGCATCACATAGTCTCATGAAGATTAACAATTCTTCTGTGGGGTGAAATCGGCGAATTGGACATTGGCCGCAAACACCTACGGATGCGTGGAGCGTATTATTGTAAAATAATGCTTCGTCTTTTGCATACTCAATATGGTAAACGTGTTAGCCGTTGACCTCCTCCTTTCTAGTTAAATTAACACTGAAACTGAGCCAATTATCTGTTAATATTGGGTGACAACGAATAAACCAGTTTTCTGTCGATATTGGGTGAGAAGAATGCAGCAGACCTGAAGCGGCGAGGTAAGTGGTAATTGGCCAATCACATCGCGAGTATTCTTTTTAAAAAGGATTTTCACACCAATGATTGCATCACTGCGGTCGAGGACAAGATTTGGTGAGCTAGGCTAGGCCAACAATTAAACTCGCTCGTCGAGAAAAACTTTAGAATTCGTGATAGCAGGAAGTAACGTACGCTTTGCACATTCTTCAAATTAAGACTAAAGAATGGATTTAAAACGTCTTTTTATCCTGTTGACTTTGTTGTTACTTCTGATATGCGTTCTGATGGAAAACGGGGAGGCTTTTGATCGGCCGCAACAAAGAAGGAGACGAAGACGTTGCGGAAGGCTAAAGACGTGTTCAAGAAGAAGGAGTAACGGAGGAACTAAGGCAGAGGACACCAAGCCTTTAGACACGAACCACGTGTCGACAATCTTGGTAGGTGACCAGTTGTATAACATCCAATACCTTTTTTAAAATCATCAAGCGTCAGAGAACATTCAGAAACAATCAAAAGGGAAGATCATAAGGAAGGATCTCACAACTTTCTTCTCAATTTCCTTTATCCATATGGGTAAATGTTCGTTGTCATTTGCTTCTTTTTATTTTTTGTATTGCAAAAGTAATTTACAACATGTTGTCAGGAAACTCAAACTTTCAGCTCATGTCGGTGAAAATCTTTTGAAAAGGCGCGAATGGCCTAAGAATCTCAAATCTAAGCGTGTAAAGCGTAAAGCCACTTGAAACTGTCGTCACACGGAAAATTGTTTCATGACGTTCAGAAAGCGAAACTACGCTATCTAAATTGAAGGGTTGGGCCCCTGTTTCTAAAATGTTTAGCTAAACAAACCGGAACAAATAAAACTTTGTTAGCGTACTATGAATCCCTTTTTAAATTTCTGAAGGGGATCTTGGAAAACCGAAGATGACGTGTGAAAAGTCAATTTTCTAGTTAAATATTCTGATAATTGAGTTGTGTTCTGGAATAATCTAAAATCCGAATTGGTAAATTACCTGAGTCAAGTTTTAATCCAGATGTGAGGGGTTTGTCTTTTTATGTAATCATTTTATTGATGTAATTGCACAAGTACTCAGCACAACATTGCTTCTTGAAGACGCTAAGCGCGGTTGTCCTTTTGCAGTGATCGTTGGCGAGGAACGATTTTCCCTAATTGAGAGATCGACATAAAACAATGAGCGCACAGTCGTCAATCGCTATTCCATAAACAAAGTCAACTTGCAGAAGAAAAAATTGCCCAAACGCAAATTTTAAGATATATTTTAGACTATTTTTAATGAAAGAGCAGCTTTCACGATTGGTCTGTTTTATTGAATGATGTTGCTGAATGAGCTATCTTGAGAAAAAATCGGGAAGGAGTTATCTTTTTTGTTTGTTTATTTTATTATAAAGATGTCACTGAAATGAACATTATTTAAAAAACTAGGCCATTTTACAGTTGTGTACTAAGTGACCTGGCCTTGCATTGGAAGCAAGGCTGGGGTGACCTTGTTTTGATACAGAACTCACTGTTTTTCAAAAGTAGATCATGCTGTTCTTATGCTAACTAGTTTGCATTTACATATAAAAGCAGTGAGGTTTGTATGAAAACAAGGTCACCCCCAGCCTCGCTTCCAACGCAAGGCCAGTACACAAAGCACACAACTGTAAAATGGCCTATTAGATTGTAGAAAAGTCGTTTCGTTTCGCAACTAAAACTGGTGGATTAATTAACACCAAAGATGGACAAAATAAACAGTTATATTCAGTTAACAGCACAGATTTCAAACACAGTTAACTAAACCGGCTGCTCGAAATAGAGTATTGTTTTTTTTTTTTTTTTTTTTTTTGGAAACGGATATCATAGATCTTTGCAATTGGCTAACAAAGCCGACATAACAAACACAGATGATAGGCATGTGATCATTTTATACTTGTAGTTTGTTTATTTCAATATGTGGTTAACATGGGTTTCTGGCACCCTTCTCTTCTTTTGTGTTGTTGATTTTAATTTCTTTTGCTGATTTCCTTAATAGGCTTCAGACGAGAAAAAAGATGCCAGTCTTCAGATGTTAAAGCTGTGTCTTTGATTTATGAACTTTCCCATTTTAAATATCAAGCATTTTTCATAATCCTGTAGTTTAGTAAAGAGTGCAAGCTCATTTTAATTTTGTAAGGTTGTCGGAGCCGGTTCAATGAATTAAGATGTCAACTTAAGACTCCATGTATTCGTAGAATTATTCTAGAAGTCAAACCAAATGCATTGTTCTAATAAAATGAGTTTTATTGTGAAGAAACTCTGCAGTTAGTATGCCTACAGTAGTCATTGGAGTAAGGCAAAAGAGATTTTTGCGTTCAGGGAAGGCCTGAACGAAGCAGTGCCAAATGCTTAAAATAACTCCAGTTGAAGTCAAACTTTAGACAAACTATGAACAACTGATCTTGTTTATTGTCCACTACTAAACATTTTCAAATTTATTAATTTTTTTGATTGTAGCGGACACTATAAAACCACCTTTGAAGAGCGCTAAAACAAGCGGCGAAATATATGTAATATTTAACGGCACAAATGTGGTCCGGTTTCTCCGTTTTCATTGATTTTATTTTACAGCCTTAACCTATAGTTATTAAACATTCCCCATGCCAAGTCTCAAGCTTGGACTCGCAACTACGTCGAAAAGAGGTGGAAAAAAACACAGGAAGCCTCTAAAGAAATTACCGGTCAAGCTAACAGCAATTTCATTTCAGTTCCTATGCCGTCATCGTACTGTGTTTAGACCTTTTAAGTGCCCAGTGATATCTTTCGTACAATCCTTGAGAGCGACACATTCAAAATTACTAGGGTAATCCCTAAATTGTCCGCAAGGAATAGTCTGAGTGGGTAGCGTAATATAGCCGCAAAGAGCCGTTCCTTACACATTACTTTGAAGACGCCAGAAAAAAATCACTCTGGAATTTTTGTGTGCCTCGGTTGACCTCCTTCGAAAAAACAACTGATGGAAAGAGTGCTAAGAAATTGAACCCTGTAATCAGGCACCCAATGATGTGCTGGAAACCTGTTTTAGAGACTGACATGTGCTTAGATTCCGAAAATAATCTGGAGTGTTAGGCCAATGGCGTAAGTGTTCTGGAATGTTCAAGATGAAATGAATAGGATATCTACTGATAATTTCCGATGTTCAGTTTTCGTCAATTGTGGGAGCATAAATGTGAAAACGTAGTGTTGGTCATATCTGCAGGCACTCAGTTTCCGAATTCTGTAACTGTTTCTGGTATAGCTAGATTGAACTTTGGCTTGCGTGACACGTTACAAGGGTTTTGAAGGATTTTTGTACCGATGCTCAATGGTCTTGAATGCGTGTGCTGCGAGAAAATGAATTCAATTAATAACCTCTGTTGATTAAACAAATGTATGGCATTTGTAGAAAGTTAGTGGTGCAGCATTAAGGACGGAAGAACAGAACAAAACCGGTATGTTTTAGTTAACTCTTTCAAACATTATAATAACCAATATATAATCAGCGCTGCGTATTTGTTTTGCTTTCTACTCGTAGACAGAATTTATCAGTTCTGAAATTGCCACATATATTATAAAATTAGCATTTCTTTTTCCATGTAGATATTTCTCCATGAACAAATCTCTTGACATCCTGACCTGTTTAGGAATCGGCAAATTGTTTGTTTATTTTTAAATTCATAGTAAGTATCAAATTGCACGCGTACGACTTTAAGCGCTTGTATAACAAATGCCCACAGGTGTTTGCATCTCGGTCAAGTAAAATACATTGTATGGCTTAATATGTATATTTCTTTGTGTCCTAACGATTTAACATGTTTCTCTAAAACTTTAAAACCGGTAACATTGCACAGCATTTTGGTGCCTTTGAAATGTTAGCAATACTAGTTGACAACAGTTCGCAACTAGCGGACTCCACAAGGTGAATACTACCCATGGTAAAAGTGGCAGGATTTACAGCTCTAATTTGTTTTTCCTAGGGTAGTTTAGTCAGTATGTCTGGATATGGATACCACTTGCCAGGTTAAGCGTTAACGGTGCGTCATCTGTAAAGCTATGATTGAAGTGTTTAACTCCATTAGTCATTATTTTTAGATCACTGAGTACGTGACGGATCATGCATCAGTTTGGGCTAATGTGGTTCCTTCCTTTAGTTTTATCTTGAATTTCCGAAGATTTAAGGTGGCTCAGAACCCCCTACTTTTTATCGTTCCAAGAAAAAATGTATCCAAAAATGCTAATTACATCCTTTAATAAACGATAAGGGGTCAGCGAGCTATTGCCACTTGTGAATTGTTCTTAATATAAGAGGTTATACTGTTGTTATGGTGATCTATTTTGTCGAAAAAATGACTTTGAAGTTGTTCTGGTATCAACCGATAAAGAGTGGTAGTATTGATCCGCCTAAGTGTAAGTGCTAGAAAATATGCTGTACAATGGTGCGAGTCATCTTAACTGTGGATACTTAAATGTTAAATTTTGGCAGAGCTTCCCCTTATAAAACTTTGTTTAGTGTTCCCACGGGGAGTACTCCGCGGGATTAAACTACTATGGTGGATTAAAATAGGGGAACTACGCAGACAGGCGGCTGTCTTTGCTAAAGTTAGGCGGGCTGTACTAGAGTATGTTTTCCTCGACAAGTAATCTCAAGTAATCTGAAGTAAACGGGGGCACACAACAAGAACGCTTAATAAAATATTGTTACTAGTGTTTCCAGACCGTTGTGTAGCCTCCTAAAAACATATTATTTGTTTGGATGCTTTAACTGAAAATTTAAGTTAAAAGAACGTAATCTCATTAGCTTTACCAAAATGTGACCATCATCGATTTGCGACTCTCGGTATGAGAAATTGGTATTTTATAAAAAAAAAAAAGGCATTAAAACAGGAATTGATTAAAAAAGTATTGGAAAAAAGAAACCCCTTTACAGATCTACATCTATCAAGAAGCCATAAATAAACTCTATATTTAGTAGTAGTAGTAGTAGTAGTAGTAGTAGTAGTAGTAGTAGTAGTAATAAAATAAAACTAGAGACCATTTCCTTAGTTTATTCCAACATAAGATCAACATGTTTTCTTTTTTTTTTTTTTTTTTTTTTTTTTTTAGGCTAAATACCGGGAAACCCAACAAAGCGGCACTGTAATGTTTGGCGGGAAACGGTAAATGACGGTGATTAATCGCCAAAGATAAAAGAACACAAAACGGACGAAAAGTTACCGATTGGTATTTAAATTGAGAGAGCTTTCCCTTCGTTATTTCCCCAAAGGGCAGTTGTTGGAGTTTAGCCATTTTGCTTAAAATAATTCATGATCAACAAAGTACGTTTTGGGAAAATCGATTATAGCAAAGGTTAAGCAATTAGCTTGCCTCTGAGGGTAATTTGTTGGCTCTTGAACCATTTTGATTATTCCAATATAAGATCGATATGTTTCACAAACAACGATGCTATGATGTTTTTTTTTTGTTTTTTTTGTTTTTGTTTTTTTAACAAAGCGGTCCTATAATGTCTGGCAGGAAACGATTAATGACGGTCATTTATCGCCAAAGATGAAAGAACACAAATGCTTACAAAGTTACCCATTGACATTTGAACTATGCCGAAAGCTTTCCCTTCGCTTAGCCATGTTGCCTAAAATAACTTGAGCTTTATGGTCAGCAAAGCACATTTTGGAAAAAATAGATTATAGCAAAGGTTAAGCAATTAGCTTGTCCTCTTAGCGTAATTTGTCGGCTCTTGAAGCATTTCGATTCTATGTTGACGATTTGTGGACAACCTCAGGTAACATTTGACACTATTTTGACTTTTTAATTCTTCCATAAAGCATTTATATTTGAAAAAGAGACCGCTTGGGTTACGGGAAGCAGATGGCTCACATTTCAGACTATCTAAGAGATTATAGACTGATTTTCTATGTGCGCGAAACGTTAGGAAACAGTCAATTGATCACTGGATGGATACTTAACAGGCTCGTCACCATAATCACAGGGACATTACTCCTCGTTTATGCAAGACAATATACCATCAATAGTAAAAACCTTTGTGATGTGTCTACTTTGCTTCGTGAGCTGTGCAAGTGTGCAACTCTGCTTCTATACAGTATGTTTTGGTTTCGGAAGTAATCTGGAGTAACATTTCGCAAGATGACCGGCTTTCCAGCAAAGTTTACTTTGATTATACAGTCAGTCGGCCTTATTTTGCTGAAAAACATGTTCGGTGCGTTTCAAAAATATCAAAAGGGGATTGTGTAATTTGCCACAGACTGAATTGTGTGTGTGTTGTTTTAAAAATGTGGAGCCATTTTTTTAAAGACATCAAGTTTTGCACAACAAGTTTATTTATTTATTTATTTTTTACTTATTTATTTATTTACCATATAAGCTCAAGTTTAATACTGAATATACAGGACTGCGCTAACAACTAAAAAAAGAGTAACAATAATAACAATAAATACACAAAATGTGAATTTATCAATCGTAGAGATAGCTTCCTTAAAAGACTCAAGCGATTTTGCCTAAGCTACTTGTCTTGGCAGTCTGTTCCAATCCACTAAGGTTCTTTGGAAAAATAGAAAACTTATAAACATCACAACTAATAGTGGGTAACTTATAAGCATGACCAGATGAGCTTGCAGAAAGATATGTAACTGGGTGAATTTCAGCATTTTCTGCATATGTCAAGTTAGCTCTGAACTTGCAGAGCAAAGACAAGCGGGCAACTGTTTTTCGAGATTGCAATGTCTGCCAGCCCATGAAATTCAGCATATCAGACACATTGTCCTTATACGATTGTAACGCGAAAGGACCTATTGAACTGCTCTCCTCTGAACCATTTCAACTTACGTGATGTTCTTGGCTGTGAAAATCCAAGGAGAAACTTGTGAAGGAAACGTCATCAAAACTAGAATTGGTTGAAAAAGAATCAATAAACAACTTGCTCTTATAGATCTGCATATTATTATTAAGGGATAAATTAAACACTAGTTTCCGTCAGAAAAATAATGTTGTTTTTTTTTCTTTCTTTTTTTTTTATACCGAACGCATCACATAGTCTCATGAAGATTAACAATTCTTCTGTGGGGTGAAATCGGCGAATTGGACATTGGCCGCAAACACCTACGGATGCGTGGAGCGTATTATTGTAAAATAATGATCATGGACCTTCGTCTTTTGCATACTCAATATGGTAAACGTGTTAGCCGTTGACCTCCTCCGTTCCAGTTAAATTAACACTGAAACTGAGCCAATTATCTGTTAATATTGGGTGACAGCAAATGAACCAGTTGTCTGTAGATATTGAGTGACAAGAATGCAGCAGATCTGAAGCGGCGAGGTCAGTAGTAATTGGCCAATCACATGGCGAGTATTGTCTTTAAAAAGGATTTTCACACGAATGATTGCATCACTGCGGTCGAGGACAAGATTTGGTGAGCAACAATTAAACTCGCTCGTCGAGAAAAACTTTAGAATTCGTGGTGCCAGGAAGTAACCTACGCTTTGCACGTTCCTCAATTTCAGACAAAAGAATGGATTCAAAACGTCTCTTTATCCTGTTGACTTTGTTGTTACTTCTGATATGCGTTCTGGTGGAAAACGGGGAGGCTTTTGATCGGCCGCAACAAAGAAGGAGACGAAGACGTTGCGGAAGGCTAAAGACGTGTTCAAGAAGAAGGAGTAACGGAGGGACTAAGGCAGAGGACACAAAGCCTTTATACACGAACTACGTGTCGACAATCTTGGTAGGTGACCAGTTGTATAACATCCAATACCTTTTTTAAAATCATCAAGCGTCAGAGAACATTCAGAAACAAACAAAAGGGAAGATCATAAGGAAGGATCTCACAACTTTCTTCTCAATTTCTCTTATCCATATGGGTAAATGTTCGTTGTCACTTGCTTCCTTTTTTTTTTTTGTATTGATAAAGTAATGTACAACAAGTTGTCAGGAAACTCAAACTTTTAGCTCATGTCGGTGAAAATCTTTTGAAAAGGCGCGAATGGCCTGAGAATCTCGAATCTAAGAGTGCTTCTTTAGGGTAAAGCCACTTGAGACTTTCGTAACACGGAAAATTGTTCCAAGACGCTAAGAAAGCGAAACTACGGTATCTAAATTGGATAGTTGGGCTCCTGTTTCTAACTTGTTTAGCTAAACAAATCGGAACAAATAAAACTTTGTTAGCGTACTATGAATCCCTTTTTAAATTTCTGAAGGGGATCTTGGAAAACCGAAGATGATGTGTGAAAAGTCAGTTTTCTAGTTAGATATTCTGATAATTGAGTTGTGTCCTGGAATAGGCTAAAATCCTAATTGGTAAATTACTTGAATCAAGTTTTATTCCAGATTTGAGGGGTTTGTCTTTTTATGTAATTATTTAATTGATGTAAGTGCACTAGTACTCAGCACAATATTGCTTCTTGAAAATGCTAAGCGCAGTTGTCCTTTTGCAGTGATCGTTGGCGAGGAACGATTTTCCCTAATTGAGAGATCGACATAAAACAATGAGCGCACAGTCATCAATCGCTATTCCATAAACATAGTCAACTTACAGAAGATAAAAAATCACTTCAACGCAAATTTTAAGATATATTTAAGATTATTTTTAATGAAACAGCAGCTTTTACGATTGGTCTGTTTCATTATGTGATGTTGCTGAATGAGTTATCTTGAGAAAAAATCTGCAAGGAATTATCTTTTTTGTTTGTTTATTTTATTATCAAAATGTCACTGAAAGGAATTTTTTTTTTAAAAACTAGGGAGAATTGTCTGTAATTAGATTGTAGAAAAGTCGTTTCGTTTCGCATCTAAACCTGGTGGACAACTTATATTCAGTTAACAGCACAGGTTTCAAACACAATGAACTAAACTGCTCGAAACTTAGAGTATTGGTTTCTTTTCCTTCTTTTTTTTTTTTGGAAACGGATATATCATAGATCCTTGCAATTGGCTCACAAACCCGACATAACAAACACTGATCACAGGCATGTGATCATTTTATACTTGTAGTTTGTTTATTTCAATATGTGTTTAACATGGGTTTCTGCCATGCTTCTCTTCTTTTATTTTATTGATTTTAATTTTGTTTGCTGATTTCTTTAATAGGTTTTAGACGAGGAATAAGATGCCAATCTACAGACGTTAAAGCTGTGTCTTTGATTTTTGAACTTTCCCTTATTTCATGATCCTGTAGTTTAGTAAAGAGTGCAAGCACATTATTAATTTTGTAAGGCTGTCGGAGCCGGATCAAGGAATTAGGATGTCAACTTAAGACTCCATGTATTCGTAGAATTATCCTAGAAGTCAAACCAAATGCATTGTTCTAATAAAATAAGTTTTATTTTGAAGAAACTCTGCAGTCAGTAAGTCTATACAGTAGTCATTGGAGTAATGCAAAAGAGATTTACTCGTTCAGGGAAGGCCTCCTGTAAATAAGGGAAGTTTTCTCTTGTAAATATCATAAATTTTGATAGATATTTCTCAACCGTATTAATAGCGGCTGCCTGTAAGGATCGAAGAATACGCCGTTAATGGCCAATTTGGCGAATCACTCGTATTTGGTCCCAAAATACCCTTTGGTTAACTATTTTAAAAAATCACATTTTAAAGTTCCATTGACTTTTTAATTGTCAGAGGTTCGCAAAATTTTGAAAATGCGGTCAAAGTGCGGTTTTTTGGCCAACTGAAGTTTTAAAACAAGGTGCCAGAACGAAGTACTGCCAAATGCTTAAAATAACTCCAGTTAAAGTCAAACCTCACACAAACTATGAACAACTATTATTGTTTATTGTCTTCTACTAATCATTTTCAAATTTATTAATTTTGTGATTCTAGCGGGCAGTATAAAACCACCTTTAAAGAGCGCTAAAACAAGCGTCGAAAAATAAGTTATATTTAACGGCACAAAAGTGCTGATGGTATCTCCTTTTTCGATAATTTTACTTTATAGCCTTACGTATAGTTATTAAACATTCACCATGCCAAATCTCAAGCTCGGACTCGCTTCGCTTCCCTCTGAAAAAAATCGGAAAACTTTTGCAGGGTGTTCGGCTCAAATAACACAAGATTTATCGACAAAATGGAAGTGTTGTGAAGCTAACGTAAGGGTGTGTTTTCGACTTTAATTTTAGATGACAGTTGTTATTTCAATTCGATAGTTTTGGTGGATATTTTTCAGATTATTTGACATTTTCCTGTGTTCAAAGATTAGAGTTAACAGCTGTGCTGTGGACTGATTTACCCAGTTTCTTTACCCTTGGCTTGGGCCTTCCCAAGGGTTGAAATCAAGGCAAAACCTCTAAGGATTTTATCAGCCTGATTGGTTTCCCTTTCTGTCTATTTTCTTAAAACAGTTGTATTGTTCTTTCCTGTTAGTGTATTTCGGTAAAACCAATTCTTATCTCTGGTTAGGACTATCTGGCGTTGGTTGAATTACAGTTGTAAACATGTTTACAGCACACTATAAAGTAAGGTGTGATTTGAGTGATACTTGTAGAAAAGATGTAGCAAAGATGTAGAATTAAGTAGAATAGGCTTCGATTACTTGTAGAGTAGACGTAGAATGGAACTGGATAGTTGTAGAAGTTTCGTCGAGTTGCTGAAGTGAAGAACCAGTTCCTTTAAGAATGAAAAAGAGCTACCCTAAAGATTCCTGGTGTCTCTCTGCTGAGTCAAGCGAGTGTCATGCATATTTGGTGGAGAATGCATGCTTTTGCATATCTGGTGGAGGAAACTTCAGCATTGGTGAGAATCTGTTTTCGTAATCTTATTTTTTTTGGATCAGTAGACAGTCTCATAGGAGAAAACTAAACTTTGCAAGCAAAGTCAGTTCGGTTCTTAGCTCATTTGAGTCAGTAAGAGTAGTTATGTTTTCTGTATAGTCTCTTTTTGTTCGATAGTTACTTTCGTCTATTTTCGTAAATGTATCTACTTAATTTAGTTCCTCTCAGTCGAGAAACTTGCTTCATTAGGACTTTCCCTAGGTTCAGTCCTGCTTGTTAGGCAAAAGGATCAAGACTTGGCCGAGCAAAGTGCGGCGGGGGAAGTCGTAGCTATAAGATCCCCCTCTAGCAATTTTTCTATGCCTTCATCTACCCCTTCTCAACCTAAAAAATCGCTCTTAAGGTCGCACAAAAAAGGTCAGGTTCAGAAAAGCAACCGACTATCGACGCTAAGCAAGTTTCTGCCTAAATTGTGGAAAAATTGAGCAAAGCTGGGGCACTTACAGATTAAACAGTCAATGCTTTGAGCAAACAGGGTTCAAATATTAGCAAGTCGGATGTTCAGCAAATGATTAGAGTCGAATTTCAACATCCTGCAAATAATTCCAATAATAATAATAATAATAATAATAATAATAATAATAATAATAATAATAATAATAATAATAATAATAATAACTGATAACTACTTATATAGCGCTTATCCAGATCTGTTCTAAGCGCTTTACAAAGTTTCAAAAAAATCATATCTGTTTAAAATAATTCGAAAAAAGATGAGTCTTAAGTTTACGTTTAAAAAGATTTAAATTGTCACAAGAACGGATGTCGACAGGTAGTTTGTTCCAGAGTTCTGGGGCCGAAACAGCAAAAGCTCTGGAGCGATACGACTTTAGATTATAGTTGACATGACACAAGCGAAATGCGTACGACGACCGGAGCGTTCTTGAAGTTGAATAGCGGCGTATCAGGTCTTGTATGTAGATGGGGGGCTGTTGGTGAAGAGCTTTGTGGGTGAGCAGAACTATTTTGAAGCCAGTGGAGGTCGAATAAAATAGGGGTTATGTGGTCATACTTGCGAGAGCCTGTGATCAGTCGAGCCGCGGCATTCTGTACTGACTGAAGCTTCTTCCATAATAATCCAAAGTTTAATCAGTTTCGCCAACGCAGAGGTCCAGTTTATCCAGCTTGGGGATTTCACTCAAGTTCAGGCGTGCCTATTTGTTTTAGCTGTGATAGAAGAGGCCATACTTATTATGAGTGTCGAGCAAAATCCGATCCGCGAGTGCCACCTCAAGTCAGTGTTAAACGATTCGATAACCCGCGCCAGCAACGAACGCGAAGTAGTTACTCTTGAGCTGCCAGTCAGGGAAACGGATTGGCGCCCCTGTCTCGCTGAAAAGTAAAAACGTGAGAGGGGCTTCTGGAATTTTAGCAAGTGAAAATCAATTTTCAACCAATCGAAGCGAAACTGATTAATATGCGTTAAGCGAAGCGAAATGGGATAATTTTGTTGTTGACAAGAATGGTACTCCAGATGCTGCTGTCGATTGATTGCCTACCTCCTCGTCAAAACAACCTTCTCAAGTCTTTACACGAACTCTTTCCGTCGCAGATGCCAAGTCTCAAGCTCGGACACGCAACCTTACCCTCTGAGAAAATCGGAGTACTTTTGCAATGTGTTCGGCTCAAAATAACCCAAGATTTATCGACAAAACGGAAGCTAATTAACTGTAATTAGGTCTATTTCCAAAAATAAACGTCGGTCTTGTTAATTTGTAACTTGACCTTAAAAATCTTTTATTTTCGTGTAAAACAACCTTACCCTGAGGTTTTTCTTACCCTAGGAAAACCAAATTGAAGCTGGAAATCCTGCCACTTTTACCATAGTTAGTATTCACCTTGTCGACTTCGAACTGTTGTTAACAAGTACTGCTAACATTTCAAAGGCACCAAAATGCTGTGAAATGTTACCGGTTTTAAAGTTTTAGAGAAACATGTTAAATCGTTAGGACACAAAGAAATATTACATATTAAGCCATACAGTGTATTTTATTTGACCGAGCTGAAAATACCTGTGGGCATTTATTATACAAGCGCTTAAAGTCGTACGCGTGCAATTTGAAACTTACTATGAATTTAAAAATAAACAAACAATTTGCCGATTCCTCAAGAGGTCAGGATGTCAAGAGATTTGTTCATGGAGAAATATCTATAGGGAAAAAGAAGTGCCAGTTTTATAATATATGTGGCAATTTCAAAACTGATAAACTCCGTCTACGAGTAGAAAGCAAAACAAATACACAGCACTGATTATACATTGGTTATTATAATGTTTGAAAGAGTTAACTAAAGCATACCGGTTCTTTTCTGTTTTTCAGTCTTTAATGCTGCACCTCTAAGCTTCTACAAATGCCATACACTTGCTTAATCAACAGGGATTATTAATTGAATCCATTTTGTCGCAGCACACGCATTCAAGACCATTGAGCATCCGTACAAAGATCGCTCAAAACTCTTGTAACGTGTCACGCAACCCAAAGTTCAATCTAACTATACCAGAAACAGTTTCAAAATTCGCAAACTGAGTGGCTGCAGATGTGACCTATACCTGTACTATGTTTTCACATTGATGCTCCCACAATTGACGAAAACTGAACATCAGAAATTATCAGTAGATCTCCTATTCATATCATCTTGAACATTCCAGAAAACTTACGCCATTGTCCAAACACTCCAGATTTTTTTTAGAATCTAAACACCTGACAGTCGCTAAAACAGGTTTCCAGCACATCATGGGTTGCCTGTTTACAGAGTTCATTTGCCAAGAAATTTTTCAATCAGTTGTTTTTTCGAAGGAGATCAACCGAGGCACACAAAAATTATTTTGTTGGTATTATTAAGAGTCATTTTCTCTGGCGTCTTCAAAGTAATGTGTAAGGAACGGCTCTTTCCAGGTATAGTACGCTACTCAGTCAGACTATTCCTTGCGAACAATTTAGGGATTACCCTAGTAACTTTGAATGTGTCGCTCTCATGGATTGTACAGGACACTTAGGAAGTCTGAAACTCAGTAACGATGAGGGCATATGAACTTAAATGAAATTGCTGTTAGCTAGAGTTGGTAATTACTTTAGTAATAGCACAAACATAGAGGTGTTTTCTTCCACCTCATTTCGACGTAGTTGCGAGTCCAAGCTTGAGACATGGCATGGTAAATGTTGAATAACTATAGCTTAAGGCTGTAAAATAAAATCAACGAAAACCGAGGTACCAGGAGCACTTTTGTCCCGTAAATATTATCTATATTTAGCCGCTTGTTTGAGCGCTCTTCAAAAGTGGTTTTATAGTGTCCGCTAGAATCAAAAATTTAATAGCTTTGAAAATGTTTAGTAATGGACAATAAACAAGATTAGTTGTTCATAGTTTGTGTAAAGTTTGCTTCAACTGAAGTTATTTTAAGAGCGGCTGCCTGAGAATATCGAGAACTGGTGGTCAAAACTGAAATTTCGGATTTCCTCATATGTTGTCAGAAGAATTCCTTTAGAGAAATGTTTACGAAAATAACATTAAAACTTTCCAAAGATTTTTCGTTTTCGAGAATTCCGGCATAATGTGAAATGCCGTGCCGGCGTTAAATTTTGACGAGATTTGGTGCATTTTCAAATCGCTCGGGAAGGAAGACGGCTTAGCGTATTAAAACGAGCTTTTGAAATTAAGTTAGGCATCCTTCTGAGAATACGGTCTTACGAAAATATTGCTGGAGGATTCTTATTTACACGCAGTTTTCAAAGTCCGAAGAATCCTATTTTCAGCATTTTTGTTGACACTTGAAATTGTGGAAACTTTGCGGACAAATATCGTGTCCTGGTGCATCTAAATTTGAAGCAAGTATTATACTTTAGGAAAGCTCTATACATGTAGTGCAATATATGAAAAATCCAGCTTGGGTAATTTAAAATCCAAGCGTTGACGGAAGTAAACACATAGGGATTTTTATTTATTTATTTTTTTTCAAAAATGGCAGTGGTCACGCAAGGACAAGTTTTAAAATAAGTTTAAAATAAATTTATTGTTTATGTTTCAGTTCTGTTAAGTTGGAATAAAACTAAGTTGTTATTCGGAAACAAAATCTCATGTGTTGATGGGTTTATCCCTATAAAAAATAATTTCTTTCCTAGTAGGTGATCACCGATCGCAAACAAAAAAATGAAACGTTCAGGTGTTATGTCACGCTTTCCTCGGTACGCCAGCGTCAACAATGCGAAGGATACGAAACGAAATCAGTAAATATTTCATATCAAAATGTATCTGAAACCCCCAACAGGCGATAATGTTTCATTAAATTACTAATCGACTTGCGTAAAAACGCCTTTGGCTCAGAAAAGTTGCGCAAAAGTCGCAGTTTTTATAAATTCTAGGTTTGTCAAAGCTGCATCTCATCCTCACTGTCAATAAAATGTCGTGACAGGCACTTACATTGAGCTGGACAAGCGAAGACGAGAATTCTAAAAGCTGAAGAACAAGGTATCTGTGTTTTCAATTTGCAGGCCTTAGACTATATATCATAAACAGAACTGAGATATCAGAGCCGGTAGAGAAAATCATGCTTTCACTTTAGTGCAAGGCTGGCCATAATATTATCTTTAACGGCTACACTGCGGCTATAATATATTTGAATGAGCACTTGCCGTTCCAATGCCTGCAAAATAGGCATTTAATGAACCATCCCCATTAATGCGAGCAATAGTCCACCCTTCTCAGTCCGATCCGGATAGAAGAGCACCAGAAAATAACCAAGGTTGTTTGCATATTATGGCCATCACTGTGTACATAGCTATTTTAAACTTGCTATTTATAAACAATGACGCAAAATGGTTATAAATAGCAATGTGCGTTCTTGGTTTGGAGTGGTTTGCTCGATACTAGAAACTGTATTTCTTCTTCCGCGATGTCATATTTTGCAGTTTCTATATATTTTCGGTTGCATTTATGGCTCCGTGCTCATTTTCGTCCTTGATAGACGACGAGTCCGGTTGCGGTCAAAGTTCGTACCATTACAGCAACCTGCGTTTCTTTGGGTGAATGCCAAAAAGATATCTCCAGTCATCCAGGGAAGCTGTTTGCTGACGACAAAACTGACAGTGAAATGTAATGAATCCTCGCGCGCGCATGTTAGTAAAGTTATCGATCATCTGATGTTGTTGATTGAACATATGAAGTTAAGTTTACTGACTTTACATTGATGGAATACAAACAGCGGTGATATTTCTGATCAACCTACGATGACCCAAGAACAACAGTCTTTACATTGATGGAATTTGATATTCTGAAAGGATGAGTCGAATAATAATCAGACCATCTGCCCGCGCCGTCGAGATGTCTACGATCTTCGTTGGCGGTAGCCTCCCACGCAGTCGTTTTTAGGGGACTCGTATTAACTCCTCCCCGAGTCCCTTCAAAACGACTGTATGGGAGGCTACCGCCAACGAAGACCGTACACATCTAGTTAAGACGTCTAGTCTAGTCGGAAGGGGCCGAGAGGGAGAAATCTGCGTGGCTAGCATTCCGCAAGCGTTGCTCGTCCTCGCGCTCGCGAAACTCATATATGCCTGAATAAGCCCTAAAATCATCATCATCATTATCATCATCATCATCATCACCATCACCATTATCGTCATTATCATCACCATCATCATCATCATCATCATCATCATCATCATCATCATCATCATCATTGGTGAATCGAATAAAGGCCTTAGAGGTACGGCATATTCCTTTGCTTTTTTTTTGTGAGCATGAGAAACCTGCAGTTACTATTAAATGACATCTGTAGTGCGGAAATACTTCGGATTATTGTTGAATACCTTTTTCGTGCAAGCGTATGTGTGTACTGCATGAAGGAGATTCAAAATTCGTTCAAATTAAAGTAGCCACAGCGATAGAATGATTACTGAGACTATAGCTGTTTTTGAATATTATTTTCTCTCTCTTTTTTTAAGTTTTATCAGTCACCTTTCCTTCTAAGACCAGAGTATTGTCTCCCTATACCACATGGTACCCTCCTCTTAGATAAAACAATAGTTTCCCCGCCTCCTCTTCTCCCCGCATTAACTTCAATCATTGTCCTCTTTTTTAAATGCCATATTCACTCAAGATTGTTTGAGGGCCGGTTGGAAAAAGCAAGCGCCTGGGATCTAGGGATTATTTTCAGCAAACTTATATATCTATTAACAAGCTGAATGCGTCGTAACCAGCTTTAAATCAATGTTATTTTCTTTACTATGGAAGAAAATACTCAAAAAGATTCAGAAAATGCTGTTTAATTAGCTACGATAAAGGTCGTTTATTGACAGGCAGACAGACAAACAGACTACACGGGTTAGTTGAACTCCTCAGTGCGAAAAAGATGAAAATACCGCAACGTTTGTTTGATGGAAGTTTCGTCTTCAGTGAGCAATACCACGTGTAGGTGATCTACCTTCAACTCGAAAATATGCCAAAGCGCAGGGCAAAATGAAATTTTATCTCATATCAGCGGTATCGAAGCGGCAGGCAAATACAACTCGGATACTACACTGTCACGGTTATCAAAACGTAAACATGTCATTAACCTTATCTATCGACTGTGAGGTAGAAAATGTCGCTGTTTCGTACAGATTCATTTAAGAACTGAGCAGATTGTCACCCTTCTGTTTAGTGAAAAACGTACTAGTTGCGTGAAGTACAATAATGAAATTTGTCGATCATTCAGACCTTGCGTTATATGCCACGGCAATCGGCCTTTACGAATTTTGCTGTAGCATTAGTTATCACTCACTCTAACTGTGAATAATTTTTTGTATAGGAATATTCAGCAACGAAAAACTGTTTCGAGTATTACATTTTGTATTGTAGCGATAACTTTGTCATTCTCTCGGGAAAATATATTATACAAACTATAAAATGTATTTCAAATGTGTTAACTAGTACTTGCGTGACTGACCACTGACTGACCATTTTGTTAACACTTGACTATAAATGTTATACCCAAACTAGATTTCTTACATGTTGCAGTAAAATAACAGATCGTACCTCAAGCATACCTGTTGTTGTAAGTTTCGATGTACCAGGGCAAGATTTTGCCTCGAAATATTGCCTCATTTTCAAGTGTTCACATGCGAGGAGTTCAACAGTCAGCATGTTGTTGATAGGCTGTGATCTAGAAAACATGCCTGCTTTGCACAGCTTCACAAACCCAAAAGTGATTTTAACGCCTGCTATTAGCTTTATTATTAAAACAAGTTCTTATTTAGTAAGATATATCATAAATACTTGGTTCTAGAAGTACTTCTAGATGCACCATGTGACAATGAAAAAAAAATTGGTTGAGATCTTGACGAGCAGAAAGGTGACATGACACTTTGACCTTTTCAAATTTGGGGTTACATCTCACTCCCTAGTTAGAATTATTTTATTTAAGGTATATAAAACAATTCAAAACTTATTAGATCATTAAATTTAGTTTTGGAACAAGAATTATATAATTCTCCGGTAAAAATAACATACAAGCAATAATTTATTGAAACATGTCATCTTGTCCTTGCGTGACCACAGGAATTTTTTGAAAAAATATGTTAAAAATTCCCTATGTGTTTTATTCCGTCAAAGACTGGCTTTTAAATTACCCAAGCTGAATTGTTGATATGTTGCAGCACAATTAAGAAAGAGCTTTGCTCTACTGTAACTTTCATTGTAAATTTCGATGTACCAGGAAAAGAATTTTGTCCGCAAAGTTTCCACAATTTCAAGTGTCAACAAAAATGCTGAAAATAAGATTCTTCGGACTTTGAAAACTGCATGTAAATAAGAATCCTCCAGCAATATTTTCGTAAGACCGTATTCTCAGAAGGATGCCTAACTTAATTTCAAAAGCTCGTTTTAATACGCTAAGCCGTCTTCCTTCCCGAGCGATTTGAAAATGCACCAAATCTCGTCAAAATTTAACGCCGGCTGCGCCGCGATCACGGCGTTTCACATTATGCCGGAATTCCTGAAAACGAAAAATCTTTGGAAAGTTTTAATGTCATTTTCGTAAATATTTCTCTAAAGGGATTCTTCTGACAAAATATGAGGAAATCCGAAATTTCAGTTTTGACCACCAGTTCTCGATATTCTCAGTCAGCCGCTCTTAAGCATTTGGTAGTGCTTTGTTCTCGCACCTTATTGTAAACCTTCAGTTGGCTTAAAAACAACACTTTGACCAAATTTTCAATTTTTTTCGAATGTCTCAAAATTAAAAAAAAAGTGCTGGAACTTTTAAACAGGATTTTTGAGAAAATAGTTCATTAGATAAAGGTTATTTTTGGACCCAATAAAAGTGTTTCCCTAACTTGGTCGTCGACGGCGAATTCTCGATCCTTACGGGCAGCCGCTATTAATACGTTTGAGAAATATCTTTCCATTGATGCCTGATCAATAAGCAGCGTTTGTACCCCCTTAACAGCTGTAGATGTAATATACCAAACACGAGACACAGTGTTTCATCATATATTAAACACACAGAAGAGAGTTGAAAATACGACGCGTAGCGGACTATTTTTGACGAACTTCGAGGTTTTTGATGTTGTGATTAAACACTGTGACGAGTGTTTGGTATAACTTCTCCAACGAAGTGATTTTGCAAAAACGAGGAGTTTTTCATCAGATAACCTAACACGTTACGGTGCATGATTTCCTTTGTCTTTGGCTTTTGAATTATCAATGAGTTTGAGAAGTTGGTGTCAAAAAGTGTGCAGATCTTATAAACCTGAAGCTCGCAGACACCTTTCCGTGTGGAGCCGCTCCTGTCGACTTGTTAGTTGGGGCCGACCAATACCATAATTTAGTCCAAGGAAACTTTAAAAGAGGCCTCCTAGCAAAGCCGATCGCAACGAAGTGAATACTGGTTTGGTTCCTGTCTGGTCTCATTCCTGGTTCTAGAACAGTTGAGAGTGCGACAGCCATGGTGACAGTCACCACAGTGGAAAATCCGAACAACCAAGTAAAGTGATTATGGGAACTTGACGCTGTTGGGGTTGCAGACCAGAAGAACAATTTCACGCCAGTCGAAGAGAAAGATGCCGTTGATCTCCAATGGAAGAAAGACCTTTCACCTCTAGTTGATAACTACCAACAAGCTTATCAGAGGCTGGTCTCCATTGAAAGAAACATATCAATGGATCCAGAGAAGAAGAGAATGTATTGTGAAGTTGTGCACGATACTTCGAAAAAGCAATCAAGATAAGACATCTCCCTCCTCATGCAGTTTTCCGAGAAGAGAAGACCACCTTAAAGTGACAGGGTCGTATTCGACAGCAGTGCCAAGTCGACTAATGGAGTTTCTCTCAATTCAAGCTTCCTGAAAGGACCGAAGATACAGCCAGACCTCGGAAATGTTATGATCAGATCCAGACGCCATAGGATTGGTTTCATGGCAGACATCAAAAAGATGTTTCTTCAAATCAAATTGAAACGAGAAGATCAGAATAGTTAAAGATTCCTGTGAACAGATTGTCAAGCAGACCAAACGCCAGATGTTTATTGTATGTCCAGAGTAACATTTGATGACACGCCCTTACCCTTTCTATCCATAGCCACAGTGCAGAAACACGTCCAAGAATACGAGAATTGTTATCCAATTGCTGCTAAAGAAGTGAAAGAGAACATGCATTTGGACGATATACTCACTGGCGCTCCAGACGACGACCGTGCTGCTCACCTAAAGGTTGATCTTTGCAGTATGATTTCAAAAGAAGAATTCCCTTAGCAGAATGGGTTTCAAATTCTCAGAAAGTGATAGAAGCAACTCCTTTGCAAGATAGGGCACCAACACTTATTCCAACTACCATCCCAGAAAAGACGTCAGACTCCTTAAAGGCGCTAGGAATGCCTTGGAATACTCAATATGATGTTTTGATGTTCACAAACGTTTCCAGTATCCTAACCGAGGTAGATCCCAAGACAGAGAAAAGTCTGGTTAGCCTCTACTCTAGAGCGTTTGATCTTATGGGGTTGCTGCCTTTATTTCTGATGACACCAAGAACTCTCTGCTCGAGGCTTAGACTCTGGTCAGCCACTGAACTCAGTTATCGCTGAGAGATGTGAGAGTTGGAGGTAAGAATTGCATGACGTCGGCCACATTAAAGTTCCTGGATGGTTACTGCGTTGTTTGTCATCCGTTGAAAAAGTAGAGCTCCACGGATTTATCGACGCCAGTCAGGGGGGCGATGGATCAGCAGTTTACCTCTCTGCTGTAGATAAAGAAGGCAAGGGAATTTCAACTTAGTCATTCCCAGTCCAGAGTTGTGTCAGCTAAACGAATGACGTTACCAAGATTAGACCTCCTGGTAGTATTCATATTCTAGTTTGACGAAACCAATAAAGAGGGTTAGTGGTGGGCGGTCGTCTTCAATTTGCTCAGATTACAGGAGAGGAGAAGAATCAAATCATTATTCCATACAAAGATCCTGTAAATAAGAAGCTGATCATGCATATACATGTGAAAGCAAGTCACGTCGGACCAGAGACGACTCATGCAGTTCTACGTAAACGATTTTGGCGTACTCAAGGAAGACGAGAAGTAAAGCAGATCTTGAGAAAATGACTCACTTACAAGCATTGGAAGACTCAGCCAGAGCGAGTACAGATAGCACCGCCATTTACCCATTTTGGTGTCGACTTCACTTGTCCACTGTATCTTAAAGTTAAGAAAGGGTCTGAGTCATCTACCTCAAAAGCCTACGTTATCGCTACCAGCAACGACTACAAGATCACTTTTGGTCTCTTTGGGTACGAGAATATTTGCCCGGGTTGAATGTTCGTCAAAAGTGACAAGGGAAGAAATTCATCTGAAAGAAAACGTCGTCGTTATGGTATCCGAAGACAACATACCCAGAGGTAAGTGGAATATCGGTAGAATCACGGAAACCCTTTCCCGGTATAGACGGAAGGATTCGCACTGTGAGACTACAAACCCAAAAAGAATTTAAATTTAAAATTAAAATTTTAGATTTTCAGCAATGGTTTTTCTAGAAATGTCCCTTGTGATCCTCTATCCAGTAGGAGGCGAACAGGACATTCCTTGACTTCATAGACAGGACAGGCGGTTGGCAGCACGTTCCGCTTATACGCAGAAACAAAACCCCATAAGATTTGGACATCCTCTTCACTGGTGTAGAGCTTGTCTGAGGTGTGTAGGAGCTGGTGGTGTTTCCTCCCACATTCGTCAACAGGACATCGTGGTGAATTGCATGTTCTAGTATTGTGAGAGATGCTTCCTACCTGCAGACAATTAAAGCATGTTTGAAAACGTTTCATCAGCATTTCCCATCTTTCGTCCGGTGTCTTGGTTAATGCTGTTGCACACTTTACCGTGTCGTGATTTTTCTCCCACAAAATTGAAACAATTTCTTGATGTTGACTCCTTTGCCTTCTTCACTATTGTCATATTTCGCAAGCTCGAACTCCCATTTCTCTTTGAGCTTGCGCGGCAACGACTTAACGTAAAAGATAGAAAGCAACACCATGGATAGGCTGGGTTATCATCAGGCTTGAGACTAAGTGACTTCAAAATTGTAAGCTCTACCATACTACCAGATTGATAAACTTCTGCACGTTGCTAAGTCTGTTATGTGAGTCAAGAGATGCGACAAATGCATCGTAAAATTAAACGCTGACTATTCTAATACGTTTCCAGAAAACTTTGGCAGCTTTAATAGGGGCAGCTTAACACCTGTGATATTATCCGAGTATTTACTTAAGGATTGTTTCGCTCAGACAGTTTTTGGCGATAAACTTCTTGGCTCTTCCGGATATCCTTAATGTTCCTGAGTAATTCGTCCCACTCTTTCAGAGTTTCTTTTGTCAAGGAATCTTTTTCAACGTTCGCCAAAATTTCCTATACAGAACGTAAGCAGTCGTTTTGATATTGAGTCAACCTTTTAATTGACTTTCCACTCTCGATGCAGCACCCTCTGCATAAAGTAATTTTTCCAATTCGCTGCACACTCCTTTGGCATTCCAATTTTGGCTTCTCCAAAACAAATTTTTAATCAGGGACAAATCGATCCGAACTTGTTTCAATTCCTGTATCTTCTTTGGAAGGCTTGTCGTATGACCGCATAATTCGCCCAGTCGACCCTCTAATGGACTCTGCTAAAGAAATACGGAACTGCGAACGCCACCTTACATCTACTCTCTCATTCGCAAGCTGGCATGTTCCAACTTATCGATCCTTTGTTCAAGGTCGACTGCTGCTGAAGGAAACAGTGGTTCTTCGTCGGTTGACTATAAATTTAAAGCCAATTTTTCTGTCGTGGAGTTGGCACAGGAGTTCCAGATAACGCTTTAAATTGTCCTTTGATTGTAAAGCTCAAAAAGTCGCCCTTTAAGACTTGCTTTCATTTCATCTTGTAGTAAACCGAATGGGTAACAGAGAGCTCTGAAATCCTCTATGGTCACCTTGTTTACTAATTTTTCCACTTCGCCGTAATTCTGCGGAACTAGTAACGTTCTTCTGCTGTAGCCATACTCGCCTCGTTGTTCTCGTTGCCCCGCGCAGGCTTGTACAGATACTCTACAGACTCGTCTCCATAACAAATAGGGCATTTCTCTACACATTTGCAAGAAAACGTACAAACAAAAGTAAAACCCGTAGTAATGTGTCTGCTTTGCTACGTGAGCAATACGATTGTGCGACTTTTTCTTTTCATTTTTTTTTTTGTTTTTTGTTTTTTTTTTTTTTTTGTTTCAGGAGTAATCAGGAGTAAAATTCATCAAGATGACCGGCTTAACGGTTAAATTTACTTGGATTATACAGTCCGTCGCCCTTATTTTACTTTAATAAAAAAACACTTTCAGTGCATTTCAAAAAAAGTGAAAAGGGAATTGTGTAATTTGAGACAGAAAATCGCAAGTGTACTGTTTTCAAAATACAGAACCATAAGACATGAAGTGGTTTTTCAGAAAGTGCCCAAAAAAGACGGAGGTAAAAAGACGTCAAATCTCAGGAGAAAATTGTGTAAAATACAGAAGATAGTTTAACAACACAGTTCCACTGGGAAGACATTTCATCACGTTAAAGAGCACATCGCTGTCATTGCTTGCTTTGCTGAAAGTTAAAAGCTCTCTGCTCGTAGTGGCCTTTTTTGCTACGTAATTTCACTGCTTATTGGCAGAACGCTTGTTTTTATTTGCCGGGTTGAACGTTTATTGACATGAATCTCAACCCTATAAGAAACAGTGTCGGAAAGAAATATTTATTCCTCAAAAAGGTATAAAACGCATGTAGTATTTCTTGTTCTTGGTAGCTAACAGATATGGAAGTTGATGTGCCCATCAAAATACATTCATATGGTTAGGGAACCCAACGGCTGACCGTCTCCGTAGAATTCCTGTGCGGAAGGCGTCAATCATCTCCGAAATACATATTTAGGGCCAGGAGAAGTTTTCTTATATGAAATTTTCACAATTTCAGTTTTTCACGTAATAGTAAGTGTTAAAGCCTTACACAAAATCATGTTACATGAATAATATTTGGTAAGGTTAAAAGATGTATTGCTATATTCATCTGTCACCAATATAATCGTAGCTGTCATCAATGTACAAACACCGTGATAGCCCACACGGAAACGGAGGCAAAATCCATCTATTTGTTGCATAATCCATCTATTCGCAAGTGTTCCTGTGATGAAAGTCGCTGTGGTTTTCTTTGTCGCTCACCGCCTTTGGTTTTATTCAAAGCTCAAGCTAACGTCAACAAATTTTCAGACAACCCGCATCGACTTCCGACAAACGTTTTGATGCGCTGGGACCCCCAGTGTGAGGATGGGTCATTTTTTTTTAAGAGTTCAAAAAACTGGAATTGATCGTGAAAAAAATCGAAAAATAACAACTTTTACAGATATGCATTTATTAAAACATAAGTCAACACTATTTGGTATTAGCTAGTAATATGAAACTATTTTTCTAATAAACTATATTTTTCTATTTAATATTTTTGATTCATGCTAGGAATAAAAATAAATAAATAAACAAATAAAAGATAAGTTTTCAAAAGGTGTCTTATCAATTAACCTCCAAAACTTGTATTTCAGATATGAGTGACCCGTTAGTTTGGTAATTGCCTGATAAAAATACGAATATTTCAGTAACACAGACTAAAAAAAAACATTGATGACATACTATATTATCTAAGAAGTTACTTTAAGGGTTATGGACAACACATGCAGTTTGTTATAAAGTTGGCGAACTCAACATTGTGAACAAACGCTGAAATATTTGGCCACAAACGGAGAGACTGGGGAAGGACGCAGAAGATTTAGGCAGTTTAAGTGGACCTAAGTGGGAATGTCTACTAGCATCGAGCGAGTGGTGGCAATGATCAAAAATGAAAGTCCTCCATGAATTGGTGGTTTTGATTTCTTGAAATCTTTTTTAAACCTGATAAATTGAATGATTTCTCCTGGCCTGGCGTGGCAAAAAAAGCACCCGAAATAGACGTGTCCCATACCCTCTTTCGACCTCGCTCTATTTAATTCGCAACGACGGAAAACCTCATTTTGAGCTTGGAAATGTGCAGTTAAAGTGTTTACAAATCATTTGAGGCCAATTATAGATCTGGGCTTTAGTTTTGAAGGTCATTGGTAAGGTACTGAAAATTACTAAAATTGGCTTAGTCAAAATTCTCAATTTGGCGCACTTTTTCAAGAGAGAGTTTCCCTACCCAGTAAAAGACATAATCACGTGCACTTGAAATTCAGAATTTTGATTGACGAAATGACACTCTAAAACCAGGTTTATAAGTCAGTTTCACGCTTTTTTATAGGCACTAAGAAGCAGCGTTCTCAAAATCCTAATAATCGCAACATTAATCTGTCAACAACTGTAAACACTGAGCATGTTTCTGTTTTTTGTTATTTTTTTCTTGTTTCCCGCAATATATCGATGAAACTAGCAACATGAAGTTCATATTTAGCTCACCTTGAATAAGATGTGACCTATTGTGCCATACCAAGCCATCTTAGCTCCAAGGTTTGATAATTTATCTCCTTATCTGATTGACTAATGACGCTGCTATCACATTCACGTCACTTAAGGTTACCCTATACTTTAAGAGGTTTCTCGCGTCCAAGAGATGTTGCGCGTCCGGTTTAAACTGTAGATACCTGAACCCTTATATCAAATTAAAGCCTATAGAGTTGGCTATCCAACAATACTAAGAAGTTTGAAATAACATGAATTGTCGAATTTTTAGAGCTGTTTTCCCGAATCAATTTTTTCACTTGGAGGAGCCACTTCAAAGAGCTAAAACTCAAAAGGAATTTGTTCGTTTGCCTTCAAATTTGGACAGTAGCTAGCTTAAGGTTACTGCCATGTTTCGCGAATGCCTTCACGGAAATCTAGCGTACTCGCGCTGCTTTCGATAAAACCACGGGAAACTATATATCACTGTAAAGCTGATAAATTGAAGTTTGCGAAAATATCAATGTTTTTTCTATTATTTTGTTGGATACATAAGCGCTCAGAGGCCTGTAAACTCAATACTAGCGACGTGTACTTAACTGAATTACCCACTCTCACGTAAAGGCGCACAACCAAACAGAATGCACTATATCAATCAGGAGATAATAGGCTAACAAAGTGTGTCAGTCTTTTTTCTTTATTCCTATTGGTTTGTGAGAAAACCCATCCTAAAGATGGACAATGGAAAATTTTTGTAGTCGCGTCAGATGTTAACACGTCACGTGTTAAATATTTTGAATCTCGTAAAAGCAGGCGCGTAGGAGGGGGGTTCGAGGGGTTCGAACGAACCCCTTTGAAGATCAATAATGGCGGAAAAAAAAAAACTTTTAAATAGATTTCCTGTGGTTGAAATACATCAACCAAAGCAAAATAGAGTTATAAACCCGTTCTTTAGGCCTTATGTCTTAATATCCTCAGTAAAAATAAAAATTGTCAAGAACCCTTGGAGATTGATTTTAATGACGTTTCTTTTTTGCGGTAAAACCGCATCGGCCCGAAAAAGCCATAGAAAAGCATGCTTTGCGAAACGTTTTGTTCTCTGAATGCGATTCACTTTAAACTTAAAAGTTCAAGCCTTGTTGAGTTTCACGCGCAATTACGTACAAGTTCGCCTGAGAACATTTACTTGTGAATGTGAATGTTCCATAAGCACAATGTGGAGGTTGAACACTACATGAGGTGTTACATGTGATGGGAGAGAGTAGGCTGTCCGCCCTGGCTCTAATGCATATCAAATATGATATGCCTGTCAATCTTGACGAGATAGTCAATTTGTTCGAAGGCCTACACCTAAGAATGATGTAGTTTACCAGCTTGGTGTATGACTATCAGCAGTTCGAATAGCTATCAGAACTTGACAGGGCGCGGAATGTATATTGAACGTTTTAGTTTAAGAGGAAACAATTATGCCGTCGAAATGATGCATATAGCTTTAAAAGCTGCTGTAAAACAAAGTTGTAATTTGCCTAAAATGGGTCTCAAAATACAGGAAATGAAGTTTCTGGGAACCTATATTTTCAAAAATTTCCCAATCGAGCATTCCCCCGGACCCCCCTAGTAAGAGTGCCTCTGGCGCTCAGCAAGATTTGGGGCTCAACGAACACCCCTATCGAAACCTTAGCTACGCGCCTGAAAAGCCTGATACACTGTGATGCATTAATATCTGATGACCATTTTGGCCAAATTTCGTTGAAATCTGGCAAATGTACATACCTATCAAAATTTTCCAAAATTGCCCGAGTCGCGAAGCGACGAGGGCAATTTGGAAAATTTTGAAAACTCAAGTGCAAATAATCCTTAATAGTACGAGGTCTCATGGGATTACTTGTTTACCAATAAAGGGCAAAATTTATACGAAGGAAAATCACGCGCGCAGTCTATTTTTATCCGGGAAGCCTGTTTTTTGCTACGGCAAATCATCAATCAAATTGAACTGACCAATCGATTCAATGAAATTTTATTTTCCAAAACTGTGTCGTGATACACTGCCAAAAGTCTAGCAAACAAAGCTCATTTCAACAGAGCGTTTCTGCCAACAGAAAAACAACAAGGTGCTTTTAACTGAAAGTTTAATCTGAGTCCGAATCCTGGAGCATGATTCTCTTGTAAGTCCGCTTGCTCTGGCTAAGACTGGATTGCAAAGAATGGTTTCCTGCGTCGTTGAGCGTTACATTGCAATGGCTGAAATTGTAGACATGGCTGGAAGCTGACCTGGACTGAGTTTGAACCGATGACAATGGATGGAGAACTTGTCTTGAGGTGGAAGCAGGCTTGGCATTGTCGATGATGTTGGACATGATTTTCTGCTCGTTTTCATCACTGGAGTCATAGTCATCTAGGCCCTGCTCGGAGTTGTGACCTGTTATGTTTTTGATCTCGCATCTTGGAATACCGGAGCTTTTCAATTTCTTCACAACGGTCTTTCTTGCACTATGGTTGGTTAGCTTCTTTTTGGGGCAGACATCTTTTAACGGTGAGTCCTCTTTCATTGTTTTCATTATGTTATTGATTGTATTCTTGCCCATCGGTGTTTTCTTGTTCCACACGGCGCTGGTTTGAGGCTTGTCGATAACAGCCAGGTAAAATGGCCCTTGTTTTCTTCATTTCCTCTGGACGTTTTTCCAGGTATTGTTTAAACAGAGCAACGGGGCACCTCTTTTCGCCTGTGGCGAACATGTTGGGAGTAGCTAGCCGAGGTTTCACTCGGAGACCACCTTGCCTAGTCTTTTTAGGCCCTTCGGAAAAAGTGATGAACTCGACGCCATCATCATCCTTTTCGATGGAAAAATCTTCGACCATCATGTCGTGGTGCTCTTGTCGACCACTTAAACCAAAATGCATTGTTAGCAGCCGCCACATTGTGTTTATCAAAGAGCGAAGGGTTTGGTTGCCTAACTGGCCGTTTTGCCGTAGTATCTCCTCTTCTTCCTTCGTCAGGCTTTTTGCTTTGTTGGGTCGCTTTCCCATCCCTTGTTCGCGCAGCTTTCTCGCCTTCCCTTCCAACACTTTCCTCGAAGACATGAACTCTGTATCCCTCAGGATAGACTTTGGAAAATTTTTGCTTCTTAAATGTCGATCTAAAGCCGCCTGCATCACCTTTAGCGAGTCTCACTCGTAGTCTTGGCCGTTTTCTTTTCTCAGCTCAGCGTAGAATTGCGACAGGGCTTCGTTCAATTCTGGGATGTCGTAGCTTTCTAGCTGTTCCTCCTTTACCCCAGTTTTCGCCCACTTTTCAAAAATTTCTTTCCAATAGCCTGTGCTTCGTTTTGTGTTTTTGTTTTCACTTTCGCATTTCAAAAGTTCAATTTATTCGTCGTCCGCTTCAATAAAACAACAAGCCATTGTTGCAACAAAAACTTGGCAACAAATTTCAAGATAACGAACGGTTGCTATGCAACGGATTAACCAATCATTAACAGGTAATCATGCCCTCTCTTGATTACTAAAAGTGCCCTTGATTAAGAAAAAATGCCCTCTCTCTCAACCAATCAGCGCTTAGTAATTTTGCCCTTTATTGATAACGCTGGATAATTCCGATCATTCTAATCCAATTCGGTGGTGACCCTGTGTGAAATTTGCGGATGCTTCAACTGTTTCTGACAAGGCCAACAGGCAGGGAAAAAAATGTTTCAAGTAAGCCGTTCAAATCTTCTGTTGCTTTAACTCTAGTGCAGCACCTTTAAGACAACTAAAACTTATCGTTTTGTATACCTCGTGAAATTTAACTGATTTGTGTCACTACAGGAAGATCGGAACGCTAATATGAACGGAAATCGACCCTCAAAAGAGGTTACTGTGAACAATAGTAACAGGAGTGTGAAACGCCCTGCCGCAAAAAGAAATATGAGCCATAGGAGCTCCTTTTCCCCAGTCAGTTCAAATTCAGAAGATAAGATAGCTTTATTATATTAAATCAGGTGGACGCACTCAATTCGTACTTGGCATCTACTGACGTCATCCCTATTATGTCTCAGGTGTAACGCTCATGGGAAAATTCGAGCGGAAGAACTCGGAAAGGTGGACCAGGGGTGGCGAGGCATGCCCAGGCGCCCTGTTTAGCTCACTGCGTTCATGAGACACACTGCAGCAAGATACTTCTGATGTGCTACCCAAAGTTAAAGAGGAGCTTTGTTTCACCGCAAAGCAAGCAAAAGGAAACATCTTTACATGGATGGCCCACTCACTGGTGCTCTATCAACCAAGATGCTGCAAGGGTCGAGGTCCTAGAGTGACTTGACGAGTTATCAGATTTAGTTGTCCACGAGTGATCAATTCAGTAAACGTGGTATATTCCTTGGAATATCACCGTACTCTCAACCCTATCTTCACTGGGTCTTTTTTTCCTTTTTGTTCTGGAGACGGAAGGGGGACTCAAGTATATTAAGGCTTGCGTGAAAACTGCAAAGGACCGCGAACGATAATGCTGTCAGTTGACGTAGGATCTACAAGAGACCTAATCAGCCAAAAATAAACTGTAACACACACTGCAAGGCTGATACTACGTGAAAGAGTTGACTTTGCGAGACAACAACCCGACAGAAACCGACAAAAACAGGGCTGCAACCGTGGACAGCTGTTTCGTTCTTATTGGAACTAGTCAGCACGGTGTAGCAGTTCAGCCTAATTGTTATGCACATTTTTATTTGGAGGGGAAGTATTTGTCCGATCTCTGTAAAACTTGGCAAACAGTTTATTATCGGTGTCCTTATTAATTTTCCAAAATTTGCTGTATCAGATTCTTGTCACGTGACCTGAAAACGACTTATAACGGTTAAAATATTTACTCAAAAATGGGGAACAAAAAGCTACATTATATCAATCTTGTTTGTTGCTTACTAGATGAGACCTTCTAAGGGCTTTGTCATCCCGCCTTTTAATGATGTCCACATCTTAAGAGTAACGGTCAATTAAAGAAAATGGGTCACGTGACATGACAAATGTCCAAATATCTTAAAAGATAAATAACGAGTACCACCTTAAAAGGCGGAATTAGGTTGGCACGGTTATACTAAAACATTTTAATGGCAAACGTTTTTAAAATTGTGGAGTAAAAATGTTCCCCATTATCAAAAACAAGTTATGTGACGTCATCAACCAAGGAATGTCACGTGACACTTAGGAAGACTTCCATTTGGTCGAGAAAGTCAGGCAGTTTATGAAATGAGTTTCCTTTATAGTGTAAATTCTTTTTTCGACAGAGAATAGAGGTTCCTTAAAATCTTTGCTGGGGGTCTTTGAAGGACAAATAAGCAAGCCCTAAAATACTTGAAGAGGGAATCCCCCCCTCCATAACTTCACAAGGATAAAAGGTATAACAATGAGACTTCAAGGATGCATCGTACGTTCAAGCATGTTTCCCTGGTGTTCAAAACGGGGAAGGGGGACGTCATATGTCAGCCAAATACTCTCTAAAGCGCGAGACGTCCTTGACATAGCTTCAATAGAATATGCGGTGATGCTGTAGGGACAAACCACTATCAGTAAACAGCACAGTCAACAAGAGAGTAACAGACGACGAGATATGGTATGGGTACTCTAGTCAATTTCGTCATGCAGGACTTGGGCCCCATCCGCACTTATGCGTTTTCGCAAGTATCCGTTCTCATCGCGGTGAAAACGAAGCAAAATATTTTCATCCACAATAGCGTTTTTGTATTGTTTTCACCTGTCCATGCTAAAATGACTGGGACCAGGGATTAAGCATGTGTTAACCATATTCCATCTTGGAGACACAGCAGCTAAATGACTGCGAATGCTCCGCAGAGTTGTGATTCGAGCGAAAATCGACTAGGAATGCTCCACTTTAATCGCCAAATACACACCTGTTACCACAATATTTTATTTGTTGAATAAGATATGTGATGGAAGAAGTTCGAAGAAACCTTTCCTGAAAGCGACAACCTTATCTATTTTTATTTGGGCTTATCCCCCCGAAACGAAAACAAACAATGGAAATTGTAAAAATGCCGCCATTTCGCCGCTTAAATTTTTCTCACGCATGACGCACATGCGCACTCATTTTGCCACTGTGTCCATCTTAGATAGACGCTACGATTTGGACTGGAACGGACGGCATGTCACGCTCTTTACGTCACCTGTTTCAAAGACTGCGTTTTCAAATGTCCACACTAGAAACGGAGAGTTTCCAAAACGATGCGTTTTTGAACGATTCCACTTTTGAAACCGTTTTCGAAATATTCCCTTTTCATCAGCGTTTTCGGGCGTTTCTGAGTGGACGATAAACGAAAACGTTTCAAAAAGTATGCGTTTTACGAAAGCGCATTAGTGTGGATAGGGCATAGGGTTCCAGCTCACAAGTCCCATCTGACCGCAAACTTGAAGTAGAGCCTGCATGCGACACTTGTAGGATCAAACCTTCGTGAAATAAATACTGATTTGAGGCGAAGAGAAAGTACACCTCCAGCACGATGATGTCACTCTCCTAATTTTAGGTGACGATGTCATCGTTTCCAATTACGTCATGAAATTGCTCTTTTTTTTTCCTTCGTGGAATTTGTTCATGTTTAAAATTTTAGCGTAGGTATGTCAAATGTGTTAATTATTTTATTTAGCATTTAGATTACGTTTACTACAATACTAGCCTATCTAATGAGTTATTGTGTAATTAGGATGTTGTATTCATCTGCATTTTTTTGAATAGAAAAAAAAAAAAAAAGAGGTGTTAGGTGTTAATTGTAAAACCAGTACATAAACGTGTAACATGGCGAGGAAAAGTGAGAAGAGGGTTGGTTTAAGTTTTCTTATGAAAAGCATCTCCTTAATTAGGCAATCAAATTTGTTAGAACATTTAGCTAGCATGTGAAATTGTTCTGAAAGATAACGAGGCACGTTCGAGTTATGTTCGCTCAAGTAGTGTTTACAAATAGACGACGATTTTTGTTTGTGTCTATCAACGCGTTCATGGAGGTGGGCCTGCCACTGTTAACCAACAATGTCTAGTTTATAAATTTCAATGTAACCTGTGCGATGCAGGATATGTTGGTTACACTTGCGGCAACCTCTATGAACGCGTTGATGGACACACACAAAGTTGTGATCCTTTGTTAATATGCTAATTTGTAGAGACTGTAAAGTATAGAAATCAAATCTTCGCATTAATTTGTCCACTTTGCCTTGAGAATGGTGTCACGATGACGCCGAAACGTCGGCTTTTAACTTTAATTTTCGCTTGCTAATGTTTCAAGAAATCACTATTGATCAAATATTATCATTATTATTATTATTATTATTATTATTATTATTATTATTATTATTATTATTATCATTACTATTATTATTATTATTATTATTATTATTATTATTATTATTATTATTTTTATTATTATTATTTTTATTATTATTATTATTATTATTATTATCATCATCATTCTATTATTATTTTTTTTTCATCTTGCTCTTGCGGTCTTACGGGAATACCCACACGGGACAAAGTTTCTCGTCACAACGTCATCGGTGTTAATTTATTCCCTCGCAAACATCTGGAGTAAAACATCCTACCAGACTACTGGAGCGTGTGAGGCCTTAGATCATTGGTGCCACAGACTGTATGAATATATTTAGAAAAAATGGCCACTAGCGAACTCTTTCGGCCTTTATTTGTCAGACAGTTATTATGGTGATCACATACTTTTGGTTTCCGGGAGTCAGTATATGGCCATGGATTCTTTACAGCGATATCAAGAATACGAAGGTCGTTTGATGTCCAATATTCCTTGACATTTCCCCATGCCCTTTCGTGTCTGCGAGATAAATACTTGTTCAAAAAGTTTTAAAAAAATCATCTTTTTAATCATCACAGTATTCGGCATATTTTGCCAGAATGCAATGTCTAATAGGCCATTTTCGAGTTGCTGCGAATCTCACTATGAAAGCGAGGCTACGTGCAAAATATGAAAACTAGTTTTGATTGCATATGAATGAACAATAATTTTCATAACAAAAACTTTGCACTTAGCCTCGCTTTCATAATGAGGTTCAAAGCAACTCGCAAATCGCGGTCCATTGTCTTAGTATCTTTCATTAGATGTGAAACCTTCGTAATACCTTAAACATATCATTATTTATAGTACACAGGCGTATTTTTAATTCATGTGACAGAATTTTACGACAAGATCATTGAGATAGAAAGCGTTCGATAGAATCTAGCTTGTCTTTATAGCTGGTTTAAGACCAAATTTGCAATTTTTCCTTTATAAAGACATCCGATAGTCCTTCCTGAACTTTGGATAGATCTCCTTTTTTTTTTAAGATTGCCTTTGAAAACAACAGTACCACCGTAATCTTGAAACTCCTTGTCGAAATCAAGTTTCCATTTGCCTAAGTTTGACTCATCAAGATATTAAATGACCCACAAAGCTTTAAATGCTTTGCTAAAAGATTGTATGTCGATCATTCTCAGGCCGCCTTGAAAGTAGTCCCGTATCATTACGTCCCGTGACGTAAAAAAAATTGACAATAAAATTGTTGCAAAAAGATGTAAAAGATATCAAGGATACGAAAGGTCGATTGATGTCCAATATTCAATTACATTTTCCCATGCCCTTTCGTGTCTGCCAGATAAATACTTGTTCAGAAAGGGTTTTCTTTTAATCATAGTTTTAATCATCACAGCTTTCGGGATATTTGGCCAGAGAAAAAGTGTCTAATTGCCTTATTATCTTTCTGTGAAACCTTTGTAATACCTTTAACATACCATCCTTTCTAGTACATAGACCTGTTTTCAATTCGTATTAGAGAATTATGCCACAAACTCATTGAGAGGAAGTCGGTTTGGTAGAATTTAGGTTGTCTTCATACCTGGTTTCAGACCAAATTCGCAAAATTTCCTTTATAAAGACATCCGATAGTCCTTCTTGAATTTTGGATAAATCAGTAGTTAGATACTTGGGTGTATCAGCACACTTTTCAAAAAATGATAAAAAATCCCATACAAATCCTTATAAATCCAATATTTTTCCAAACCCCCATAAACCACACATTATCTCACCCCAATAACTACATAAAATACTATTTCAGCCTTTGAATTCAACCCTAAACTCAAAAACCTAAAAACCTAAAAACCTAAATCCTCGGTTTTTCAAAAAACTAAATTTTTATCCTCGGTTTTTCAAAAACCTAAATCCTCACTTTCATAAATGACACCAAACTGATCCCCAACTCACAAACAATCATCGATTAAATCCAACCAACTCATCAATCGCTGATTTGAATGATGAATACAATATTTTTGAACATCAATTTGGATATAATTAACCTGTTATAAAGAAAAAAATAATCATAAATAATTTAAATTTATGGTTGTTGTGTGACTGGATGCCGTTACTGTCACGCGTGACGTTGTGTGACTTGTCACGAAAATGGACAAAACCCTGAACGTGGGGTGCTCGGTTGGCTGTTTACTTGCCTGGCCCCAGCCAGGTCTTTTTCCCGCCGCTGACAAAGCGGCTGTCCCTTCCCAGTTTACCTCTGGGACCGAGGTTGAGTCCTGGGACGAACTCTGAGCACCCCGCTGTAAACCAGTAGGGCCTGAGCGGGCTCACCCTGGAGGTACCGTCTACTGGAAGACATCCCACACTACTCAGTAATTCACCATCTGCACAAGCCGTTAAACAGGTTTCAGTCAGGGGCCAACTGACACCACCCTAAAGCTTCACCAGAGTTTGTGAACTAATATAACAATGGCCCGATTACCTATATATTACACTCAGTTCTGAAATTTTTACACTTGTGGTGCTATTTTTCTGTATATTGCGTAATATTGCTTGATTTGGATTAACACGCATGCGCTTTCATGCATGTTCACGATGACACAACCCAAAGCGGACTGGACACTAGTTTCTTAATACACGTGTCGGCCATTTTGTTGCCATTTTGCGAAGAGCTTGTGTTTTCATGTTTATGGCTCCTGTTTTGGGATTTTTGAACATTTATTTTTCCACTTTCATCGTTCTGATGTTTGTAGACGCTTTTTGAGGTAAGAATATCATTTATCTTGCACACAAAAATAGATTTTTTATTGGATCGACTCGCTATCGAATATTCGTGAGGCTGTGAAATGAGCTTATTTATTTTTGGAAATCGACTAAATCCTTGATTGGGATCCAAGAATTAAAGGTATCATTGTATCCTTTCCACTTTACCAAAGCTTGGTTCTTCTTGTAATCTCTCCTGATAACTTTATCGATTCTGAATATCTCCTGATTAGCTTTCAATAATTCTGGTTCATAAAAACTCCCTTTAATTTCTTCATTATTGAGATCTTTCAGTTTATATGTGATCGGATTCGTGTATTGTATTTTATCGATAATGAAGACCTCTTCTGAGCAGTTTTCTGTATAACCTCGATCAAACAGCTTTCTTTTATACTTTGATATTCTAACCTTGTCACCAACTTTAAATTTTGGCAAAGATGATAATTGCTTCAAATTGCCAAATAGATTGAAGTAAACAGTTCCTACATTCTTTTTCTTAGATGCTTCTGTCGGTGTCATTTTTATTGAACTGTGTTTAGTGTTATTATACTGCTTCAATATTTTAGGCAAAATATCCAGATACATTGTATTGCCTTGAGCAGTGAATCGTTTCCACATTTTATTTTAAATCGTTCGATTCCAGCGCTCAACAACTGATGACTTCTCTTCATTTTCAGTCGAATACAGTGTAATGTTATGTTTATTGAGTAAGTCTTTGAAATGTTTGTTGTAGAACTCTGAGCATTTATCAGTCCACAGATACTTTGGTTTTCGACCCTCTTTGAATATGCTTTGAAATGCTTTAGTTATAGTCTCACCTTTTTTATCTTTTAATGGAACAATCCAACCGTATTTACTGAGAACATCTATAGTCGTGAGAAGATACCTATTACCTTTATTCCATTTACTGAATTGTTGCATTTCAACAAGGTCAGCAGCCCATATTTCATCAATATTATTTACAATAACACGCCGCCGAGTAAAGTTACGTCTTATGGGTTTATGCAGCTCATTAGCTAATTTTTCTTGCCAGTTTTCCTCTTTACCCGACGGCTTTTGACGTTTTTTGGAACCCCAAGACCCAGTTTCTGTTTTGTATTTATTGCATTTCTTGCCAACCAATGTCCCCATTGTCGTTCGGAATATGGAACAGCATCCAATGACTTTACCATCTTTTTGTCAGCTTTTAATTTACATTTTTGTCATCTTTGCAGACTGAATAATCAACATCATGTTGCATGGCTATTGCATCTGTTTTGCCTGTTCGTTTATCGTATATTTCCAATATTTGCCCTGTTTTGGGGTTATATTTTACTTGATTCTCCAAATCATTGTTTGGACCAGTGTATTTATGACCAGGTAATACCCAACCAGCTTTGGGTTTTGGGAGCTTACCAATCATTTTGTGTATATCAATTGAACCACCGCTTTTGGGTCGTCCTTTGATTCCTTTCTCATATTCACCCCAATTTGGTGGATGCCAACCAATTGAATCATAGCTTGAGCATTTCGGTGTGTTGTGATATTTGCTTCCAATCTTGACCATGCCTTCACAAGGATAATCTTTGTATTTTTCTAATGTCTTTTTCCCAGCCTTGCCAGACCAAAATTTACTCGACAATATGCCAGTATCTGTACTGAAAGCACTTTTGGCAATGTCTCCAGATTTGTATCTATTAAAGACTTCATTTGTTGATGGAATTAATGTTCCAACAACATCCATTGACTTCGATGCAACCTTACCTGGTGTACCGAGTTGTTCCAAAATTGTATTCAAATTACCACCATCAAGTTTTTTTCGGTCAGTTTTGTACCTTCTTTTTGGCCTTACTTTGGTTGATAATTTATCAAACATCTCTGACCCAGTCTTTTGAACAAAAGGTGTTGCTTTAGAGATAGCATAATCAATAGCTTTTTTCTGCAATTTAGGGTTTCTAAGTGCTTCAGACCCATAATATCGACCCATTTCAACTGCTTTCTTTCCCATCCATGGTAATGCATGTTGAATTAACATATCAGTACCAGTTGATGCTAAAGTATCCATTATGCCACCCCCTTCGGAGGGGCTATTTAGTTTCCCTGTTTTTTTTAACAAATTTGGTTTTAGTTATACCACATTCAGCACAGGTACAGAAGAACATAAGCCGACCATTTTTGGCTTGCTTGTAACCTGAAGGCTGAACACATTCAGTTTCTTTCTTTTGTTTAACACAATATGATTTGACCATTTTATATCACTATATTAGATTAATTATCATCAGAGTCAGACTCATAATCCGTCTCATAATCCTCTGACTCAAAATCTGTTACCAATGTACACCATAAACATAATTTTCCTGAAAATTCTGTGTACTCATCACACTCTTCACAATATCTTATATCAACCATTATACAAATTAATTAGATAATTTTTTAAAATATTGGATTATAAAATTATGATTGACACTTTGATTGTTCATGTCAAAATGTGCATTGTGGATTGTTTTCAATATACTTGTACCCTTTTGTCTCTCAAATAAATAATACAAACACCAATAGCCACATAATACTGAATCTCTTTCCTGGATTTCATCACCTGAATACATTAATCGTTTGCCACTTGTTGACATGAATTGCATAATTTCTTTTGGCATAATTAACCCAAAACTATCAAAATATTCTACATATTTGTCTCCGTTTCGATACGCAACCCAATGTGTACCTGGTCCAATCTGTGAATCCAGGTTAATGATACCAACTTCATCTTTTTTCATCTTTTGTGGTAGATTATCTCTGCTGTAAATGCCTCTGAAGTGTTTTATTTTGAGTTTTTTGATCCAATCAATGAGTTCAAAGTTACTGAGTGGTTTATTTATGAATTTCACAGAATGTCTCCGATTAATGGAATCCCCTTGAATGGACTGTTTTTGCCTAACAACAGACCTTTTCCTTTTTTGTTTTTTTTTTTTACCTTTACCATATTGATCCCATGTACCGAAAAATGGAGGCGGCCTATAATTAACTGGTAGGACCAAACCACCATCTTTTTTGGTTGTGTTTGGAACAAAAACTGGGACCGATCTTCTGGATCTACTTCTATCCACCTGCAACCCTTTACCCATTAATGCATTCAAAACCATTGGAATGCCAATTGAAGCCAATAATGTCCCCAAAAAACCTCCTGATCGTGTCTTAGTTGGTTTAATTACAATCTATCCACCAGTATGTATTGCATTGACAATTTGCTTCTTTTGTGCTTCAGTGAGCCAATCTTTGTATTTTATTAATTGACCAATTTTATTTTGAGGAATGAGAAAACCACCAACTTGTCCTCTTACAAATATTTTATTGACTCCAACATTTGCAAGTCCAGAAAGTGCTCCAGTAGCTAATGGTCCAACTGCTTTTGCTGCCATTGGTAGTAATTTTGTACCAATTTTGAATAATGATGACCAAAGACTGCCTCCTTGTTGTACAGCTTTTCGTATCTGTGTTTTGCTTATTTTAATATCTGCTCCAGTTTTGTTTTGCATTGCCTTTTTCAACCTATTTATTTGCGTATTGGTTAACATCAGCTGATCCGGACCAGTTAATTCAGAATTTGATAATCTTATTGTTATTGCTGAATTGTTTTTTAATGCTTTTGCTAGTTTATCTTTTTGCCCAATTGATAGGTTTACTCCATGTGAATGATAAGTTGTCATATCTTTTATATAACTAACGTTACATTCAAAATTTATTCCATTTATCGAAACAATAGTTTGCCATCCTTCTGGATGAGTTCAGCTTCTTGCTCGTATAATGTCAATGCATAAACTGAATATGCAGTTGCAGTTGTGCCAGATAATTCATAGTGGAATGTCAGCTTTGTGGTACCATCTTTGATATCCATTTTTTGTTTTGTTAAATCGAAATACAAGAATGGGAATATTGTTTTGAAATTGTTGACATTCAATAAAGTTCCTTGACTGTACTCATTGTTTGCATGCACATATTTGAGGATATCTCTGTAAACTCGAGTCAAATCAGCTTCTGGAGTGTAATGTACATCAGGATATTCATTGCCATTAGCCACAGATAAATGACAATTTAGCAATGTTCTGGGATCTGTTGATACACTAAATGTATTGTACAAAAATGGATTTACTGTTTGTGCAGCAAGATTTGCATCATTGATAATGAAAACAAATACATGCCTTGGCTTTGAAATCCCACTTGTTATCTGAAAATGACCACTTCTTTGTGTTGAAGAATTACTTCTCTCAATATTTTCTCGCAAATAAACCCATTTATGTGGCTTCAAAAACTGACTCATATACAGTGATTGCCCCTCTGATTTGAAAGTGATTCGTGGTACAATAAGCTCCATTCTGGTAATAATTACACGACAATCAGCCCCAGCTTGCCATATTAGAATAGTATCAGATTCAATCTGCAAATTTAATTCCAATCTTGTTGATGGCAATAACTCATCCATCAATGCTTCAAAGAATGAGTATCGATTCAATGGTATTTCTGTATTGACAACCACTGATAGACCCAAAAGTGCTTTTCTTACAGCAAATCCTTTATTGTAGTTATCTTCAGCCGATCGCTCTTCAGCGTGTCGGTTTGTATCCAGATAGAAAAACTCATTTGTTGCTGTCGATTGAGCATATCCTGGACTATATTCCAATAGATTCTTGATATTTACACAATGATTTGCATCATTACAATCATATACCATTTTACCATTCAATCTTACATCGAAATCATGTATAAGACTGTGTGAACCATTAACAATACCATTATGGTCTTCAGCTGCTATATTTGCATTCTGCATTGTTTGGACTTTAAAACCAACTGATATTCTTGCATTATACCAATCAAATGGTGTTACTTCTCCTGTGTTGTCAACAACAAAACGATAACCATCTTTCTTTTGTGACCTATTATTTCCTGGATTACCAGTATTCAATGGTGTCTCCAATTGGAAGAAGACATCTTCGTATCTCTCAATGTATTTTGGATTTCTGAATGATTTCATTTATACAGATATGTTACATTATTTTCATTTCCTCCTTCTTTTGAGTTTTCCACCAGATATCATCCTATTAACTCTCTCAGCTATTTGAAAATCAGTCAGTGGCTGCTCCATTTTTGGTTAGCTCATTGTCACTGATTTTGTTTTGGAAGGTTGTTTTTTGCTCAATAATTGAATTATTTTATCACCTGCTTTATTACCAGCAAACTCACCAGTTTTGGTGACTGCTTTTTCAGCTGCAGTTTTGGCTCCTTTCTTAGCTAATTCTTTTGCTGTTTTTCCGAAAAGTTTTGATCCAACTGATCTGAAAACATCCATAATTCCTTCACCATGGATATGTTTCATCGCATAACGACCCAATTCTGGGTCAAAACGTGGCTTAAATTCACTTTGTCGTACCATATATTGATATATTATATTAAACTAGACCTGAGAATCAAGTTCATGAACCAGTCAATGCCATTCAAGTCAATTGGTCGACCCAAAGCGTCAGTCACTGTTATCCCCATTTCTGAAATAATTGACTTGGAAACTGGACTGAATAATGCTCTTTTTGGCTCAAAAGTAAATGGATAACTCCTTGTTAAATTGTCAGTGGGTATCATTATCAGTGTATTTGTGAATCGTCCATCACTGAGGCTATCAGTTATTGTATCACAATTAATGTTCAAAATGTCAATATCATTGGTAATATTTGGCAATTTTGTCCCATGTTCAGTTTGGTTAATTAACTTTGGTTCAAATCCAATAAGCGCTCCAAAATTAGAGTTTCTAATATCAAGCTTCCATTGGTTGTCCAGCTCAATGACAACTCTATAAGATGAAAGCACAAAATATAGATTGATGCCCTTGCTGGAAGATGGTTTATCTTCACTTTGAATTATTGATTGAGTGATATAATCATCAAGATCATCATATGAATACATTCCATCAACAAATGTGATTGTCTTCCATTTTGTACCATTATCTGGGCTGTATTTGATTGTATTATTGTTGTATCCTGCATTGACATTATGCCATGAATATGTCATTGACACTCGATCAACAGCTAGCTCATGTCTCATTGTTGTGTCAAGCTTCAATGGTGGATCAAATTTGATAATAAAGTCTTCAGGCCGACTTGGACCTATTTTTTGTCGGTTAACAGATGAAATATGTATCACCCTTTCTTGCATATATTATTTGATTATATATTGTTGCAATAAATTAATGAGTTGTTTGTTGTTTATTAAGCCAAGTTGATTCAATTTATGGGCTATTTGTGAAAATTCCTCTTTGACTCCATTATTGCCAGCCAAAATGGATCCACCAAGCAATTCCATTCTGTCAATCAAATCATTAGCATCATTGAAATAAACAACACCAGAGCCCAATTTCTTGAATTTTTTGCTGGATTTATGGATTGGAATCTCACTGAGTTGGTTCAATTCATCAAATACCATTTTGGCAATATCACTGTATTTCTTCTTTGAACTAAATCTCTTGGTCAATAAATCGATTGTATCGAAATCAACCTTTTTATCCATTACTTTGCGTTTATCTTTTGTTGCCACAAGTGTGAGTTGTCCCATTAATTTTGGAATATCAATCATCAGTCCACCATATTTCCCAGAAGATGATATTTTGTATGCATTTCTCTTTGGTTGAGTATAACCAGAACCTTTTTTGATGGTTTTCATTCCTCCTGGGATTATTTTAATGCGCCCTCTGTATTTTTGCAATAATTTTATATCTTCATCTATTTTATCAATTTTGTCTTTATTCTTGGTCTTTCCTTGCCCCTTGGATAAGGGGCCCTTCTTTATTCCAAGTTTTTTCAACATTTTGCCAATATTAGCATCGTAATCCTTGATGTCAATATCTCCTTGCATAGAAGATTGGAGAACAGAACTCGGAGGTGCAAGATCGTATTGAATCAATTTTTGGAACTCATCATCATCAAAACCAGCATCCAAATTTGACATTGCTGGTTGATAGCCAATTGGTAGCTTTGATTCTGGTGATTGTGGTTGTGGCTTTGTTTCTGGTTGATAAGTTAACATAGCAATGTCTTCCAAACCTGAAGTCAACGCTTTTTGGTTTTTCTCCAATTGTTCAATCAGTTTGTCTTGTTTTTCATCAATTGTTTGTTTTGTTTCCTCTTAAGCCTTAATAATTGGTTTGAAAGTTTCTGATAAACCTTGTTGTAAATCTTGTTTATCATGCTTGTACTCCTTCAATGTATCTCTAACTTGTTTGGTTATTGTTCCAGCCTTAATCTTGGCCTCAGATAGTTGTTTTAATCTTTGTATATCCATTATATTATTAACTTATATAATGTATTGATATACATGGAAATCCCAAATTATGATAGACATGATAAAAACACTAATTTCAAAAGATTGTATGGTTACATGCCAAGTGACACGTTTCGGATGTTAATATGTGGTAATTCAGGATCTGGAAAGACAAATTTATTGTACCATATGCTGATGAAACCACTTTTGTATTATGATAGAATACATTAAAATGCCAAAAATTTGGAGCAACAAAAATACAAGGATATGCTACAAACATTGACTGATATATCAAATAGTGTCGGGTATAATGTCCTTGTTTGTAGCAATGATGATATAATTCCAGTAGAGGAATTGAAGGATGATGATGCCCAGAAGATAGTCATATTTGATGACTTTATTTGTGAAAAAACCCAGAAACCATTGATTGATTGTTTCATTCGTGGCAGACACAAAACCTGCTCTGTTATTTATCTGAGCCAATCGTTCTACAAAACACCAAAAGATATTCGACTCAATTGCTCTCATTTCTGTGTCTATGACTTTCCTAGCAGCAATGAAAGAGGTCTGATATCCCGTGAGTTGGGTGTCGAAAAGGATAAATACATTAAAGCAACCAAAGAGCCATTTTCATTTCTATATGTTGATAAGCCCATGAAGAGAATTAACAGGAATTTTTATGGAACAATATAACCAAATGACATAAATGGGAATATTCAACGAACATAGTTCATCGTCTTCTTTCACAACGGTTCCTCTTCAAGGAGCCGCTGGTCCTCAAGGAATAGGGTTTAAATTGACCCAAAATGGCAATTATGATATACAAAACAAAAAACTTGTTAATGTTAAACAAGGAGCTGATCCCAATGATGTTGTCACAAAGAGCCAAATACAATTGTTGGATAATGCTCCTGGTGATGTGCGAGCTAATAAAGCAGTAATTTACAGCAACAGTGGAAGTGTTCATAGCAATAGTATTTATCTACAAGACACGCCAGACGGTGCTGGCAGCTCCAATGATGTTCGATTATTGACTGAGCATCAGTCTTATGAAAACATTCATCTTAATATACCAGATTTGAAAAACTTTGATGGCCGTGGTGGACGAGCTAAAAGTGAAATAATGGTTACATCAACAGAACAACATATTACTGGACGGAAAACATTTTTTGATATTAGTGTTTTAAAACCCGATAATAACGATCAAGCGGCGAATAAAAAATATGTCGATGATGAGATTAAAAAAATACCATCACCTGATTTATCTACATATTTGAAAAAAGATGGCACTGTTGAAATGACTGGAAATCTGGATATGGGTAATCAACAAATTACTAATCTTGGAGCCAATATACAAAATACATATGATGTCGTTAATTTAGGTTTCTGTGATACTAAATATTTACAAAAAGTCTCCAATAGTGACCTCGATATGGACAATCATAAAATCAAAGATATGGCTCAACCAACTGATGATAACGATGCTGTTAATAAACACTACGTTGATCATAACTTTCTCAACAGGTTAACACCCAATGCTCTTGGTGGTGAATTAGATATGAGAGGTCATAAAATAATCGTTCTTGGAAATCCTTCCGATCCCAATGATGCTTCCACTAAAGCATATGTTGATACAGAAATAGCTAAAATACCATCTGTTGGAAGTGATTTGAGTGTATATTTGAAAAAAGATGGAAGTGTTGCAATGACTGGAAACCTTGATATGAATAATAAACAAATCAAAGATATGGCTCAACCAACTGATGATAATGATGCTACTACCAAAAAATATTTTGATGACAAATTGGAGCAAAGTCATCTTGTCAGCAGCCATAAAACAAATGAATTCAAATATCTTACAGATACCGATGAAAGCAGTTGAGAATATAAAATCACAGTGTATGGAATAGCTGCTTTCAATCAATCCCCACATCAGAATAAAAAAGCTTATGATATCACATTGATTAAAGACAGTGGAAGTAATGATTACAGATCAAGGATAGGTTTCAATATTTATACTCTTGCTATTGGAACATACACAATTGTGTTTGAATTCTACCCACCAGAAATGACTAATATTCAATTATCATGTACTGCTTCTGAAGCATACATCCACAAAGCTGTACAGCGTGATTTCACTGCTTATAGCAAGCTATTGGTTCAATTCAATAACAACAGCAAACAAACTCCAAATTACATCTATTTGACGATGCATGGAACAGCTACAGCGACTCCAGTACAATGTCATCTGGTTGTTTACGGTGTCAAAGATTGGTCAGATAGCGTTTATCCAGGAGTGTATGACGGCTTGGACAATGTCATGTTTGAATATAAAAATGGAGATATGGAGATGAAATCCGTTATATGATTCTGAAGCAATGAATTTGGGTTATTTTACCAACTTATTCAAAACGAAATACACTGGAACTATTGCCAGTGGTGTTTTCCAAAGAACAAATCCAACAAATAATTTTCAAATCGCTGCTGATGGAAATAACTTTTTCAATCTATACTCCATTGTTTTCCAAAGCAATCAACAAGTTGCAAATGCACAAATTTTGATAAATGGGAAAAAACAAGGTGAAACAACCAACACTGACACATACCACAGAATTGGAAACATAATAAGTGGAAGCAATACATTCGCTTTGCCTAAATCAAGAAAATTTGTCAGTATTGATTCTATGTCAATATTGGATAATATTGGAGCAGGAACTGCTGTTAATGGAACTTTTGAATTGAAAGTATTATACTCTGATTTTTTTGAAAGATATCATGCTGTCAATAAAAGTTGGTTGTCAAATATTGAAAATTCAAGTGTTGTTAACGGCAACATAAAAAATGGAGTTTTTGAAAATGTTCATGGTTTCAAATTTGGAACATTAGGCCTGGTTAAAAAAAAAATATTGTAATTAATACAAAAAATCATTACCAAGTTTCTTTTGTCGCCATTGCAAACAGTAAAACTTTATTTTCCCATTTAATACAATCTAATATGAAAATTGGGAGAAATTTAGTAACTACAAATACAACAATCAAACCCATGATAATTCAAATGGGGATTTTTAAAAGACGTCCAGGGTTTACTTCTCCAATTATAAACCAAGAAGTCACAGGAACTTTTGAAATTTATTTATCAACACTATTAATATAATGCCATACGTTGAAGATGAAAATGGAAACCATATTCTTGATGAAAATGGAGATAAAATAGAATACACAGTAACTTATGACAACTTACCAGATGGATTCAAATATAGAGAACCAATACATCTGAATGATGATGGTCATTTGGATACAGAAAACAGACATTTAGTTATCAAAGATGGAGTTAATTCAAATCATGCAATTTCACTCCAACAATTAATTAACAACAATGAGGACATCATCAAACCATATATTGAAACACAAATACAACAAGCTCTGGCTCAGTTTAAAGCTCAACAAGCTCAGGAAGCTGTAACGTTTCTCAACAATCAAGTTGCAATGAGAATAGGAAGAAAAAGTGGTACAATACCAAAAACAAATTACAAATGGATAAAATTATTGAGTAAAGATGACATTAAAGGAATCAATACATTGCAAGAGATTATTGTGACAAACACATATATCAGGAGAAATGACAGATATCATCATTCTAAATCCGGTTTGGTGTCATCATCATTTGATCAATTGGAATTCTTCTTTGATGTGTCATTTGAAAACTATTATTGCTACTTCAACAATCATCCATCTGATTGGACAATGAAGTATTTTGTTGAATATATTAGGATACAATTACCTGACAATAATGTCCACTAGGTCGTGGACTCCGTTGCTTTATTTTATAAAAATATTGTAATCAAATTGTATAATGAAAGAATTGTCAGAATTGCAAGAACACATTCGAACATCGATGATAGATTTTCACCGTAAATTGAGTCTTCCAATATTGCCCAGACAGGAATGCAAGATAAAAAGTATCGTAATATTCACATATTTGCATGAAAAATATTACAACACAGGTTTACCTGATGAAGTTTACAAAGAGTTAATTCATGATGGAATCGGATTAATTGGACCTGGAGATGGATGGTTAACAGCTATTCTTCATCGATTATTTGGTTGGCAACCATATATCAGGTCTCATGGAATATTACATGATGCTTAAGGCCAATTTTACAACAGATATGATCGTGACAAAGGATACATGTACACCATTAATGAGAAAAAAACATATCCTTGGATGAAAAAATGCATGTTTTTGGGTCAAATAACTGGTCTCTATTATTGCATCAAAAATAAGATAACCATATAATATATGCAAAAGAAGAAATTAATAATTGATTTCAATCATATTTCAAATCGATTATCAACAGAAGAAATTGATGAATTGAAAGCTTATTACATGTCATATCACAAAAAGATGTGGATGTACAAAAGTGCATACAAAAGATTCAAAAAATGGAAATTCGCTGGTAATATTTCATCCATTGTATTTGCAACTGGTGGTATTGCATCATCGGTTGCAACCAGTGGAGCTTCATTATTGGCAATATCATCGGTGTCTGTCATAATTCAAGCTTATATGAAGCATAAAAAAGTTGAAATCAAACTTTATCAATGCCAATATGCTTTTCAAACTTACGGACATTTATTAAATGAAATAAAAGAAATAATGAGAAATGGACATTTTGATAGAGATGATTTGACAAACAAGCTTACTCAAAATGATGATTTCATTTTGGATAATTCGCCGATTGTCGATAAATGGGGTGACAAATATGATAAAAAATATCAGATATTCACTTATGTATGATTAATAATGTGCATGATTTTGGGGCCAATAATATTCATAATTTTATCCAAATAAACATTGTATAATTTCATTGTTTTTTTGGATTTTGTCAACTCAATTTGGGAAGAATCAATTTTCATAAATTGCAATATTCTATGCAAAAGATATTTTAAACTGATTATTCTCTTTCTTTTACCATTGATTTGTGGCAGTATTTTGTTTATTTCAACGAATATTTTATGAATTTTGAAATTGGTTGAACAACTGATTTCAACTTTGTTTTTCAAAATAATTTTATCTAATGTATGCGACAAATGGTATTTTCTATTATACACTGTTTTCTTGTATATTTTGAACAAATTGGCATGAAAATTGATGTATTCTGTTTTGTAATCTTCACCAGCAACCTGTCCACAAGCAACACACGTTATTTGACATTCCATGTTTCTCAAATTTTGTGATTCACAACATTCAGGCATTGATTGTTGTGTTCCAACTTTGGATTCATCATGGTATCCACAAAATTCGCATTCATCTTGAGTGTGCAGGAATTGGCACAGAGATGATTCCACCTGCGGAGAAACATCTTTTGTATTATTCAAATTTGTTTTCATTTTTGTATAAATATAGTATATAATATAATTACACAAAAATGTTTTCGAAAATATTGAAATCACAAAGAATGATACAAAGTCTCGAAATCAAATATGTGACAAACAACAAACCAAATACCTCATTACAAAAGATGAGTCGAAGTCTCGAAATCAAATATTTACCACAAAATATGAGCAAAAATCTCGAAATAAAAATATCGAAATCAAATAATTGTCAAAAAGATTAAAATCACAAGTTTTATTACCATGTTTTGATCACAAGTTGATACTATCATTGGATAGCATAATGACCATAGGCCAATGAGTGTATTCCATCTGGATGCAAATATCGTTTATCATCAAAACATGACAACGATGTCTTGTTGATTGTGTAACTACCCAATTGATGATTGTTGCTGCGGATTGTTTTCATTTGGTGAAATAATTGTTTCTCATTAAACAACACATCTTTGTAATCAGAATGTTGAATATCATTTTTGATCACATTCTTTTTGATACCTTTGGCTGTTTTTCCACCATTATTGTTTTCTTTGATGTAAGAATACATCTTGGATCTCAATCTCACAAATTCAGTAATGGGTACACCAGCGGCTTCATCTTTGAATTTTCCAATAACTTTTTTATTTGTTGCATTAAAATATTGATGATTTGATGGATAATCCGAGTTATCAAACATTTCTTTTTTATTCCAAAAATCTTGATACACATCTTCGGCTTCAATTTCGTATGTCAAACTATCAGTATCCGTGAATAGTAATTTGGCTTTGTTACCATACTTCTTTTTAACGAAATTGTAATGGAAGTCATACATGAGTGTTTTACTCAAATCAAGGATACACATACCAACGTATGCTGGTCGATTGAGAGTCAACGATTCCTTTATTTTATGGACTGCAACCAAGTTTTCATTGAATATTTTGCTGTTTATGAAAGTTGGTTTGGAAGCCATTTTCATCAATTGTTTCTCATTGGTTACCAATTTGATGTCTTCCCGTTTTCTGATATTCTCCATGGTTTTCCCAAAGACACTATTGTTCATTAATTTGAAAAAGTCTTTCTCGAATGCATTTTTGGCTTTAGTTCTTTGAAGAGTATTGAAGTCAATATATCTTTTTAGCCATGGACTTTGATTAAAGGACAATACTCGGTGGATTTTGGTTAATTTCAATCCCAATTCACGATACAACTGTAAGTTTCTATAATGCAACACATATTTTGATTTGTTTCCCAATGTTGGAATCAGCTTGCTGACTTGTCCACTTTTGATTCCAAATTTTTCTGCAATTCTTTGACAATAATCTGACAGCATATCTTGTGTCACTTTGATTTGTTCAGCGCCACATGGATAATCATTGTGTAAATCATGTAATTCATTTGGGTAATCCAAATCAACTTCTAACAAATATCCAGTCTTGTTATCTTTGGGAACTGTTTTCCAATTAATGTTTTTTGTTTGTTGTTTATTCAACCATTTGAAATTCCCTGTTGGAAGATGTTGTGACATCGCCCATCCATATAGATTGTTGGCATCCAAATACATGATATGTTTACTGGGTTCATTAGGATTCCAATTTTGCATGTATTTGTTGTTAGCTTTGCCGTATCTATTGGCTATGTAACTGATTCCTCCACGCATGCCTTTTTCAACGAATTGATACATATCAATATCCGTGATTAATTCAAGTTTGACTTCAGTCATTTTCAACATTGCATCCCAGGATAAACCTGGTGATGTAAAATAATGACATGGATCCAATCTATAATATTCCAAACATGTTTTACGGAAATTTTCAACTACATCAGCCAGCAATAATACATCAGATTTGAGATATAAATCATGGTATTCGCCCATATTTTTCAAATTAAAAGTATTCCAAACATTTTGTGCATGACTGTATTCTTCATCAGTGATATTAGTATTATTCATTTGACTGTAAAATTCATCTTTGGTTGGTAATTGAGTATCATTGAATTTATCAAAATTACTCATATAATCGTACGGATAAACTCCTTTTTGTTTCATTAATTGCAGTTTTTCACCTTTGAAGACTTCATTGGTATATTTGTATGCATCTTCTGGTAGATTCTTTACAAGATTTGCCAATGATTGATTCATAAACTGAAGACTGTCGATAAATACTAAATTATAACCCAACATGAAGGCCATGTATTTCTCCATATTATTTGGGATTACATTAATTTTGTGTTGTCTGGTTTCACCTTTTCTATCCACATAAGTATTGGTCTCAATAATTTTACCAATTTCTTGCATTATAAAATGACTATCATATCCTTTCAAATTATGAAATATTACAGGGATTTTGTTAGTTATTGTAAAATCCCTGTTACATTGATTATGGGCTGAGCCACGGAATTCGCCATTAATATGACAATGATCTCTGACACGTTTATCTGTTTTCTTGAATTTTTTACCACAAATATGACAAGATGTTGCTTTTTGGAATTTGTCTTCATCTTCTGGAGACATAACTAATGGTTTATTGAATTTGTATTTAATAGTTTGTCTGCAATATTTGACTTCATCAAGCATTGCTTGCATAAATTTGTAAACAGCTTTTTCTCCACGATAATATTTTATTGGTTTGGAATATTTGTCATCATAGCAGCAAACAACTTTGTAACCATAACCACAATCAGTGTGTTTTTGATAAGCTTCAGTAAAAGATTGTTGGTTAGATTGATTACAACCATGAATTGGTTCAGTGATTGCTTCAAAATCTGCGTATATCACGAATGGCGCTTGCATTTGTTTATTATAATTTGTGAATTCTATTTTTGAGCCAACTTCAGGCATTTTGATTGATTGTTCACCATTGATTTCAATACATACTTCCTTATGCTTGGTTAAAACTCGTTCTGATGAAAAACATTGCAAACAATGCATACAAAAATGTTTTCTTTGATGTGATTTGGTTTTGTGGTGCATAAATCGATTAAAATCTTTGATAAGACAGTAATGTTTATTTTCATTTTCTGAGATTAACAGCAAATTCAATACATCATCAAACTTTTCTTTTGAAACATAAATTGGGTAAGTTTGTTTGTTTTCATAACCGAATACGTTGATGTTAATACTGTTTTGGGTTTCAATTTTGTTGTATTGTTTGACTGAAACAGGGAATTCAATGTTATCATAATTCAATTGTTTGACAAATGCTTTATCAGTTTTTTTGATTCTTTGTGGATTGTCATTTTGTGGATTCAAATGTCTGATGTGACACCATCGAAAGCATTGATTGTCTTTATTCTGTAGATTGATTAATCCATGTTTGTTATGTTGTAGTTCAGTTGGAAGTTTGATGTATGAACTACCAGTTAATGGTTTGTATTTAGTTACATTGAGATAATGTCCAGTGATTGATTTTACAATCCATGCTGATCCTTCATCGATCATATTACTTATTCCATTTAAAATTTCTTCAACATTAATATCCAAAGATTCTGACAAATTATTTGTATTAATTACTGTTTTTGGTTTGGAGACAAAATATCCAACTTTGGATGTTTTTTCTTTACCAACTTGTTTTTCAAAATAAATTGTCAAAGTTTCAATAAATTTAATTCCTTTCATTTGAGTTAATAATTGTTTCATAAAATGAGCAATAGCTAATCTGGTTGAACTCATTTGAATCAAAGGATCTGTTTCATTTTTAATTCCAACTTCATAAGATTTTGTATATCCCTTGAATGCTCTTGCAACTTCTGTGATTTGGGTTCTTTGTGTTGAAACTGGAGCCATTTTCTTCATCCTTGGTGCTGCTTTGGGTATTAATTGATTATCAAATGATACTTTTTTCACTCTGGGTGCAGCTTTGGGTTTATCAGCAAATTGAATCGGAGGTGGAATTATGTTGTTTCTCGGCAAAGGTTGAGGTCCATCTCTAAATTGAACAGGTGGTTTGATGATTGTATTCTCATAATTTTGCACCATTTGTTTGACTGATTTTCTTGGTTTTGGTATTGGAACCATTTTCTTAGTTCTCGGCATTGGAACCGGTTTTTGTTTAGCGAGTAAAAGTGTTATTAATTGATCTTTGGTCAATTTGGATAGATTAGATTTATTCATAATATTATATGTTATATTATTTTTTCGTGTGCGTCTGTTTTGCGATTCCAGGTTTGGCATAGATGAATGAAGACTGGAAGCAACATTCATACCAGATATCTGTGGAACATCTGGCGGGTTCCTTTTTCGTGTTACTTTATTGTGGGACATGCCCTGAATACACTGTTTGTAGCATACTCAGGAAATGTTTACACAAAAATCAATTATTATTTGTGACATTTTTTGTTTTCAATTTTTTCAAATAAAGATTGTTAAATGAATTATTCAATTTATCACCATCAAGATGTTTAATAATTTCATTTCTTTGTAAAATTATTTGATTAATTGCTTCCCAAATAAAACGATGATTATAATGACATTTACCTTTTTCAACAAATTCTTTTGGAAAAGCTGTAAAACGACGAAAACCACTTTTTGTTTCAATATGACTACAACCTATTTCATTTCTTTGTAAATTAAAAATAGAACCATCTTCAGAAGCCGCAAATCTATTGTAAATAGGATGAACAAAAAATGTTTTATCATCATGTAAAATTTTTTTAACCAAATTTTTTTCTCAATTTTTTCCATCTCCACAATATATCCTATAACCAAATCTTTATATCATTGATGTAAAAAATTTATAGAAAATGTATGAGACAAAAATTTTATATCAAATATTGTTAAAACATATATTGATTCAACAACATTTATAAACAAACAACATACAAAAACAGTAATCAAAAATTGTGACCTATTAACATTCACTCCAAATAAATAATTTGAAAAATGTCTTTCATATTTGAATCAGGAGGTGGTTTTGAAAGAGCGAAAACAACAACATGTGGAGATTCCATAAATATAGTCCGTATATTACGATGCGAAAGATGAAAATATCCTGATTTGATTTCTTCAAGACAGTCAATAGAAGCGTGACTAATAGTTTTGTATTTCATGTTTGATAAAGCATCAATTAAAATAATTTTTGGTTCTGTACCATATACATTGATAAAATCAGCCATTATCCATTTCATAGATGTACCAGTAATTGGAAAAGTGATTGCTTTATGATATTCACCCATATATTGAATAAAATCATAGATTTCACTAGTTTTATTTTCAGTGTAAATCCAATAAATGTCACGACAACCTGGTTTGGATGCTAATAATATTTCTTTCAATTGTCCTTGCCAAGAAAATGGATCATATTTGTTTTCAGATATTTTACTCAATGTGTTACTCATATAATATATGATTAGATAATTTAATCATTGTTAAGTGGAAAATTAATGTCATCCAAATCGTTACACATTCTGTAATACATCTTATTGATAATCTTATTTTCTGTGCGTGTAAACTCACAATCATTATCTTCCATTGGTGGAAATTCCATTAATCTATTGACTGTTTGTAGTTCATCATCTGAATATGAGCTGTTAAAAAAGTCTTTTCTGCCTTTGTGCATATGTTTCATATTTTCAGAGGCTGTAACCAATTGCAAATTTTCAATTGAATTGTTCTGGCGATTGGAATCAATGTGATTTACCTGTATTTTAAACGGAATATGTGTCTGATTTACGGCCTCATAGACGAATCGATGAGCGGGGCATGTATTGTTACGTCCCGGAGAAATTATATAATAGCCATTCTCAGATAAGTATCCTTTTCTAGGTTCTAATCTTTTTCGATTGATTATGTAACCATCAACTGAGGCTCCGTAATTCTCAAATGTTGGATGAATAAAATATGTTTTATCATTGTGATCAAATTGGTTGTTCATATAAATTAGATTAGATAATTTTTCGAAACCGGTTATAATCGGTTTTTTTTATTCATCATTCAAATCAGCGATTGACGAGTTGGTTGGATTTAATCGATGATTGTTTGTGAGTTGAGGATCAGTTTGGTGTCATTTATGAAAGTGAGGATTTAGGTTTTTGAAAAACCGAGGATAAAAATTTAGTTTTTTGAAAAACCGAGGATTTAGGTTTTTAGGTTTTTAGGTTTTTGAGTTTAGGGTTGAATTCAAAGGCTGAAATAGTATTTTATGTAGTTATTGGGGTGAGATAATGTGTGGTTTATGGGGGTTTGAAAAATATTGGATTTATAAGGATTTGTATGGGATTTTTTAATCATTTTTTGAAAAGTGTGCTGATACACCCAAGTATCTAACTACTTAAACCTTCTTTTTCAAGATTGCCTTTAAAAACAGCAGTACCGCCGTAATTTTGTAACTCATTGTCGAAAACAAGTTTCCATTTGCTAAGTTTGACTCATCAGGATATTTAATGACCCACAAACTTCTAAGTGCTGTGCTTTGTTAAAAGATTGTATGTCGATCATTTTCAGGCCGCCTTGAAAGTAGTCCCCTATCATTACGTTCCGTGACGTAAAAAAAAACATAAAAGTGACCATAAAATTTTTGTAAAAAGATGTAAAAGGTATCAAGGATACGGAGGTCGAATGATGCCCAATATTCCATGTCATTTTCCCATGCCCTTTCGTGTCTGCGGGATAAATACTTGTTCAAAAAGTTAAAAAAAATATACGTATATATATTTTATCATCTAAGTATTCGGCAAATTTTGCCAGAATAAAGTGTCTAATACTCTAATGCTTTCAATTCGTATTAGATAATTATGCCACAAGCTCATTGAGAGGAAGTGTTCGATAGAATTTAGGTTGGGTTCATAGCTGGTTTTAGGCAAAATTTACAAAATTTCCTTAATAAAGCAAACAATAAGCTGTCCACAGTTGCCGCATTCTGTTGATTCTCGGTTTGGTCTCTATTATGTCACTGTCGTGTTAAGTTTGCAACGCAGTCCGATAAGCCATGCAGAAATTTGAGACCTTTATAAAGACATCAGATAGTCCTTTAATTTTGGATAGATCTTCTTTTACAAGATTGCCTTTGAAAACAGCAGTACCACCGTAATTTTGTAACTCATTATCGAAAAAAGTTTCAATTTGCCTAAGTTTGCCTCATTAAGATATTTAATGAGCCACATAGTTTTAAGTGCTTTGCTGAAAGATTGTATGGCTATCATTCTCAGGCCAACCGTGATGTAAATAAAACTTAACATAAAAATGACCATAAAATTGTTGCAAAAAGCTGTAAAAGATATCACGGATATGAAGCTCGATTGATGTCCAATACTCTATGACATTTTCTCACGCCCTTTCGTGTCTGGGGAAAAATAATTGTTCAAAACATTTTTTTTTTTAACTTTAATCACTGTCTTCTTAACATCACAGCATTTGGCATATTTTGCCAGAATAAACTAATAAATTGCAGATGAAATGATTTCAGGCACCCTTCATTTAGGCATGGGATGATGAAGAAAGTATTTTTTTTTTTTTTTTATGACGTGCGCCTTGTTGTTCCATAAAATTGTTTCCAAAGGATGTAAAAGATATCAAAGGACACGAAGGTCGTTTGATGTTGAATACTCCATGACATTTTCTCATGCCCTTTCTTTCTTCGGGATAAATACTTGCTCAAAAGTTTTTTAATCTTCTTTTTAATCATCAGAGTATTTGGCATATTTTGCCAGAATGAAGTGTCTAATTGTAGATGAATTGATATCAGGCTCCCTTCATTCAGGCATGAGATGATAAAGAATGTCTTTATGATGACGTGCGACTTGTTCTGCCACAAAATTGTTGCAAAAACATGTAGAAGTACTGTATGGAGCGGAAATGACCGGCCTTATCATGAGGTTAATTTTTTTTTATTTTTTTTAAGGACTTTAAACACTTTATTACTTGGGCTTCTCAAAGGGGGACCAAGTTGAAAATTGTCCTTCGTTATTTTAGTTTTGTTTTTGTTTTCATCAGTCAGTCACAAATCGCCGTCTAGGCCTTAAAACGCATGCGCAGGTAATCTTGTCGCTGCATGCCTTTGCATGGGTCGGACATTTTTTTCAGTGGCCGATTTTCGAGTTTTCCAAAGGAAAACACAACTTTTCGAAATGGTACATCGAAAGAAGAACTACTAAGGAATACTCAACAGTTTCGATAGCGGAAATCCGAGAAATAACGGCGAAGAAACTGTGCTTCGAGTACAAATTGTTGTTTTATCCAGGCGACGAGTTAGCGGAGCGCGGGCATCTCAAATCCTTATCACATGCCACGGACTTTCTACGAAATTTTTGATCACTTCTGGGAATTCAACAACTGAAAAATCTCAGGTTTGATTGTGAATTTGTACTGAAATAGTATTCTAATTGACCGATTCTTTATATTCTGAACAGTTTGTTCGAAAATTTGAAAAACGGGCCACGCACGGGTTGATAAATTTGCTTCGAAATGGACTGGTAGTTCCTACAAATCGCTTTGAATTCGCGTCTCTCGTTTCGCATTTTGAATTGTAAGCGTTTCTTTCTTAGGTGTAAACAAAAAATTTTCTGAATAAAATTTTCCTTTAGAAAAGCATTCTGTCTGTTTTTCTTTCTATTTTAATTGACAAAACGTGACAACTGCGTAATGCGTGCTTCAATTTTACCTGTTACCATCCCCCCTGGGCACACCCCCGGGAAAACCCGGCCCGTCTGGCCCGGGGGTCGGGAATTTCCTCAAGCGGTCTTGCCCGGGTGTAGAGGGGCGGGGCAAATCGAAATAACTACTCGCGAGAGGACTTATGGGGTGACACAATGGCGGCTAACCACGCGGAAAAGACCACGTTTTTTGCTGGCAAGTCAATTGAGTACGTTTGCACATTTCCGCCTGTCAGAGATCGTCTTGTAGAAAAGCAATTTATTTGCACTGAAAATACAAAAGACGTTATTCCACATTGTTTGTAGGAATTTAAGATTTGTTTTGTAAAGAAACATTTCAATTTTTGAGGCAGTTTGGTTAAAACGCCCTCCTGGTGTATTAGTGTTTGTGTCGAGTTTTATAATATTAGCTTTACTTCGGAAGGGAGTTAATTGCTCTAAAAGTTTAGGATTTTTTAGGCTCCTGCTTTTGTTTAAATGAAGAAATAAATCATGAAAACGAAGCAGTTTATTTTTAGTCCGTGTCATGAGTTCCGGGGGTGGGAAATGTTCTCTTTCTGTGTGCCCGGGGGTGGGGAATAGGACGTCAAGTAAACAAATGCCAGGGGTGTGCCAGGGGGGAAAGGGGGGGGGGGGGGGGTGGTAACAGGTAGAATTGAACCACGCAGAATCTTGCGTAAACAAACAGTTGCACTCGAGACGGATCAAATTTTGCCTATGTGACTCGAGGACAAATTTCATCGATTAATGGATTAAAGATACTGACAAAACGAAATTCCCACGGAACATCAATTTCAATCAGAATATCCCTTTTTTCAAAAAACAAAAACTTTTGCGAGATGGGATGAAGCCAACGCAAGATATCCCTGCCTACTTTTCTAAATCCTGTTGGCCAGATAGATGCACACAAATTGATCATGAATGCAATAAAATCTGAGGTTGAAAGCTCGGATTTTCCTGTCAATACCTTTATTAGATTCTACTGAATTTATTACTTAATCGATCAGTGTAAAACGCAGACTACAGACCGGGCGTAAAAAAACGGACAGAGGGTAAAATTTAGACCAGCAATATACATTGCTTACAATATACTTGATTGTACTATGCTTGAGCTGTAAAACAATCGACAAATTAGAACTGAGATTTTATCATGTCAACTTTCTGGGCCCAGTTCCTCGTAGCCTGTTCCAGGCTCCTAGAGAGAAGGGCAAAGGAGAGTGCGAGGGGATGAAAACGAGGGGGGATTGGGGGAGAGAAAAAGAGGGAAAGAAGAGGAGCCTGTAATCATTTTCTTAAACACCTCATGCCGGTATACCAGCTCCCGGTATACCTTCTGATTGGTCAGTTTTGACAGTTCACACATCACTTGAAAGATATCGCAAAAGAATCTGAAAGAGTCAACAATGGCGAGTGTGTCACACGCGCGTAGTTTTGATGAGTTTAAGGCAGTTTAAGAGAATTGTCTTCAAGATTTTCCCCAAGTTAAAGTACTCAGGAAGGAGCAAATAGCTCTCGAAAGCAAGAGACAACGATGATAAGCTTTAAAAGACGAGGATATGTTACGCCCATATCCGTGATAAACAAACATCTTGCGGCAATTTAAATCTTCCCGCAGCGATATACAATAGCATAAGCATGAATTCACGAGTAAAGAAATCCACGGATCCTGTGTCTTCGCAGATAAAATTTATTTAGCGCTACCTGAAATCTTGCAGTTAATCCGAGCCGATAAACTATAACAAATGATCAAAAGGGAAGAATCTCTTATACAAAAGGAAATTCGCTTAAAGACATGCTTGTAAAGGCAAAACTGAAAAGGCTTTTATCAAAACAACGGACACATAGTGGGAGTCGTGCAGGTCTGTTAACCCCATTTTAACATTAAACGTGCCATAAATTCTGGCCAAGGTCCTCGCACAAGTGAGGCAAAAAAAAAGCTGGAAAGCTCTTCGTTTCTTAAAAGCTTGCGAAGACACAACCAAGCGAAGACACAACATCGGCCAACACTAGAGTCTCGTCGCTCGATAACGTCGCTTTAATAGGGACCTTAAGCAGAGACGACGACGACGACGAAGACGAAGACAAAACTTAAAAAATTACCTTCGCGTCTTCTGAATAAATTTACGATGATTTATACTCTCTGTTTGTGCAATGTATCCGAACTATCAAGGAGCTAAATTAAACGTCGTAGGGGCGCCTTTAAAGTTCAGAAAGAGAAAGGAAAATTAATCATCATGCGTTCACGTTCTCCATAAAACCTTAAATTTGGTCAATTCACGTTGCTGTTTTGCAGAGGACGACAAAGAAATGTACCAAAGTGTATAACGCACGTGCAGAGCCAGTGTTTTGCTAATTAAAACTATTGTTTTCTGACGTTCTCGTTGACGTCGTCGTTGTCGCTGCTTAAGGTCTCGTATTATTAATAACTTTCTTATTTCGAACAGCGTTGAACAAGGACACCCGGAGAACTTTCGTTCCAATACACTTTAATATTTTTTTTTTGGCAAAATCTACAGGATTTTGAGGGTTGAAATTCCAAACCCGGAGAACCTTTTGGTGCCTGCGACATCGAGGCGATGTATGGACAACCGCGCGAACTCGAGAACTCGCGCGAGTAATCGAAACCCGTATCAATGAAAAGTTTGCCATTTTGACATGTTCACACATTTTTTCCCTCTTTCTTTCTCCACCATTCCCCCCTCGTTTTCGTCCCTTCGCACTCTCCTTCGCGCTTCTCTCTTGGAGCCTGGAACAGGTTAAGTTCCTCAAAGCATGGTTAGCGCCAATGCTCGATCTGTAAATGTTTTGAAAAAAACGTTTCCTCTTCCTTCAAAATCTCTTTCGGACTCGTTATTTTCATACCACTGTCATTAATCAAGGATGTAACGTGCTTTTTTCTTTGATTTGCTTTTTCGAGGTTGAGGAAATATTTCGAATTTTTCTCACCAAGCTCATACCACCTTGCCCTGCTTCGTATAATTGTACCGCGCGTCTTAATAGCGGAAATTTTTTCCAGCTTAGCTTTAATTTTATTCATTTCGGCTTTTTCTGTGCCACTGTATTTCTTCTCAAAAGATCCTTGTAATTGCTCTAACCTTAACCAAAGACGTTTTTCTTCATTGTGCGCTGCTTTTGCCTTTTGCTTGGAATATTTAATCGTGAATGCTTTTATCTCCATTTTAATCATTTCCCAATATAATACTTTATCTTTAACGTCTTGGTATTTTCGAGCTGCTTGTGGAATTAAGAAGCTTAGCTTTTCAACGTAGCAGTTGTCGGACAAGAGAGAATTAGAATTGTTGAATTTCCAGAAGCCCGGTCCACGAGGAGGACTTGCTTCATTAAATAATAAAGATAGTGAGACGGCTGAATGATCAGAATAAATATTTGGGAGTTTCCTGGATTCGTTGATAAGATAATTTAAGTGTTTTGATACTAAAATAATAATCTAATCTGCGGTGAATTTTTATTGATGGGTTTTCCATGTAAAGCCATAGGATTGCGGATTTTTAAAACGGCATGAGTCAGTAAGGTTATGGGTTTTCAACAAAGCTTGAAATTCCACAACGGCCCCTTGCGTTTCATCAACAGGTTTGCCGCCGCGTTTGTCCATGCTGTTAATTGCGCAGTTTGTATCACCTGCTAAAACAATATTTTCATTTGCGTACATATTTAGATAAGAATTGGACATTTCCCTAAAGAATTGGGCGGATACTTTGGTTCGTTTGGAGCGTAAATATTCATGCAAACAATCTTGTTACCATCAACAGTGACTTCAGCGACTAAATACCTGCCATGCTTGTCTGGAATAATTTTTTCAAAGGAGACGTCAAGGCGTGGCTTGAAAAGAATCATAACCCCTCTGCTATGGGTGGAACCATGGCTAGAGACTATTTTGATCCCCTCCCCCCCCCCCCCCCCTCATTCTGCTTCCCACATTTTTATAGTTTGAAACGATGAATACGTTTCTTGCAAAAAGATTATATCCGACTGTTGTTAATGGAGCCAGCTAAACAATTGCCTTCTTATTCTTGATTTGTTTAGCCCTCTCACGTTCAGTGTTAAAAATTTGTAATTAGCCATTTAAACTTCCTGTGCTGAATTTTGCAAACGCACCCGAGAAGGAAGTTCTCAAATCGACGACGAAGAAGACTCCACCATTTTGGAGAGGCTCATCGTTATCGAGGAGAAATTAACCACACTACTTCAATTAGTTCCCGAACTCGAAAGTTACAAGTGCCGCCTCAACAACCTTGAAGAAGAAAATAAGGGATTGCAAGAAAGTCTAGAATACCTTCATGCCCAGAATGGAGACATGAAGAAGAAGGTTGACACTTTAATTTCAAAAGAAGAAACCTCCCACATCGAACAAGAACGCCTACGTGTGAAACATGGTGAGCTTTACTGTCAACACATCAAACTTGAATCTCATAGCAGAAGGGATAATATTAAATTTTTCGGCGTCAAAGAGGAGAGTCATGAATCCAACGATGATACGGAGGAAGTATTAAGAAATTCTTTGAGGTCTACACTGAAAATTCCACTCAGCGACGAGGCGCAAATTAATTTTGAAAGAGTCCATAGAATCAACACAAGGGTATCCGACAACAAGAAACCGCGCCCTATTATCGCAAAGGTTTCCCAATATCAGGATAAAAACTTCATCAAGTCGTTTATTAAAAACCTCCCAAAGGGCTCAAAATACGGAATATAAATAAGCGACGACTATCCCAAAGAAATCGATGAGATAAGGAAGAAGCTTTATCCGGTGCTCACAACAGCGAAGAAAGAAAAGAAATCAGCCTATTTCAACGTTGACAAACTCATCATTGATGATCAAATTTATCGCAGATCAGAGACATCTAATTATTCTCTCTACGGGCGCATAATGAGCAGTTGAACAGTCAATTCTGGCATATATATTTTGAACAATCGCAATTTAGCATATGAATTATTACCCATGACCTGCTGGTCATTTCCAGTTGTGGTAGCTCAAACCCGGTCTATAGTACCGTACAAATTATCGTTTCAATATTTTTTTGTACTCAATATGTTATGTCATGCATCGTGTAGTCGTATCTCTGTACAAAAATCAATGTGTAGTGAAAATCTCTGGTTAAAAATCCAACATTTTAAACTTGACTCTTCACGAGGAAACTTCTGCACATTACGTTGGGTTTAAGAAAAGGCATCAGATAGTCCAGATAGTGTTCATATAAAAATAAATACCAAAAATTGTCAGTAATGGTTAAAAGAAAGAAGACGTTTCGGGTAGATACGCCTTCTTCGGTGTGGAGAAAACGGATTTTCTACACACTGAAGAAGGGTTGTATACCCGAAACGTATGTGTGTTTTTGTTTTTGTTTCTTTTGAACCATTACTGATACTTTTTGATATCTATTTTTATAATAAAAAAGCTTTGTACAGTTCACTACTTGTCGGTATCCTCCTCTCAACAGTTTAGGAATAGAGGACTTTTTCCGTGTTTACATAGCCTCATCTAAACACGACGGGGGTTGGGAGAATTCGAGACAGTTATGCAAACCCGAGACGCAGTAGAGGGTTTGCATAACTTTCAAGAATTCTCCCAACTCCCCGAGTCTTCTGTTGCTTTTATAAAATATTTCTAAAAAAATAATTTGAAAATTGAAGGGAAATTTTGTTTATTTATTTCTTGATTGAAATAGATGTTCTCAATACACGCGCTGGACAATCATTTTCGCTACTAGCCAATGAAAAGGCGCATCTGACAACACATGAAACAAACAAAACTTGCGTTATAAAAGTCAAAATCAAGTTGAAATTTATGGCAAGCGTCAGCGAGCCCCGTGTGGATGACGGCGATTTCAGCTTTGAATTCTCATAAATCTTACAGAAAAATACCGGACATTCGGTGAAAACTAGAAGAAATGTTTAAAATATACGATTCTGTAAGGAAAGAACTTCAAGATAAAGAGTTTATTTAAGTTGAAAATGAATGTCACTGTGCATGGTCGCTCTTGAAAGTTTAGTTACGTGAACTTGCCCGATGTGGCAGCCTGAGATGGCCAAGGAGTCGAGTCGCTCATCTTGCCTTTTGAAGTTTTGCTGTTTAAGAATCACAGCACAAGCAGCGGATCCCGACTGTGAAATTGTTGCTGGTAATAGTAATCGTAACAGTAGATTATTACGCTGAGAAAGTCCCAGAAAAAAATACATTTTATGCAAATTTAACAGCCAAAATACGGCAACCGACCGTACAAAGTTTGATTTAAAACATTTATAGTCTGTAGCATATAGTTTTGTGTCCGTTTTTGTGTACATTTTTTGAATAAAGAATGTCTTTTAGGGAATTTTATTGTGGTACTCAGATGCAAAAATCACCTTGAAAAATGTTTACTGCGTATTTAATTTGTTGCATATTTTGTCGTCTTCACTTGAGCTCCCTCGACAAGGTCGTCTAGCGAGGCAGGCAAACCGCTGTGGTTCTTCTTTCTTTTGCTTTTTTTCCCTCGGGTTCAGGGGGGAGGAGATAGGCAAACCCCGATCAAAATTTTGGGAAGTTTTTTATCATTTCCGTAACAGTTGTACTTGAAATTACTTTCCGAGTCTTGCGAAAGCTTTAAAATGTTTTCAAATTGTGCCGAGAGACACAGAAAGTGTGACGTCACAACCGTGTTTACATACTCTCCTCTAAACACACCTATCGACCAATGAGAGCGCGCGTACTATCTCAAATATTTTATAATGTCTTATACAAATGTTTGATAAATCAATCTTTGAAAAAACCATTCTGATGAATAAATGGCATTTGATAGAAAACCAGCCTCTGCTAAGACAGATCTACAAAGATCCTCCCCTACTTTCGTACAGAAAAGGGAGATCTTTGAAAGACGTACTCGTAAGAGCAAAGCTTTGAAGGTCATGTAGTTCTTATCTCGACCAATAGGAGTCGTGTTTGGCCTGTCTTCATTATTTTACCCCCACAATGACAGATGCTATGCTTATTCCACGATAGTCTAGATTGCTTTGCGGGATATCCACTTTAGGAGGAAGATTGATGTTTGCCTTCTTCCAGGACTGAGATTGAGTCAGATAACAGAAATATGTTCGAGTTATTCGAATTTCGACGTGGTCTTTTCAAACCCAGAAAGAACAGCAAGAACAACAACAACAACAACACCAACTTATTTGAAAAGGAAATAACGGAATGAATTGTTTGTCCCGCAAATAGTTACAAAACTAATAAAGGCTGGACAAACGAATAAAGGAATACTTGAGAAAAGTAACAATAACTTTTAAATACAGATATGCAAAAACTTTACGCAGTTACAAATTTAAAGTATTTTACACTAGTTCACAGAATAAAAGGAATGATAGTACATGAAAGAATTATTTAGTTAGACCTACATTTTTAATTTTCATAGGGATTTCGATGTAACCATCTTCTTTTTCCAGGACATCAAAAAGCAATTGACGAAGTACCATTTTAAATGTTCTCTTCAACAGGTCTGTTAAATGAGATGGTATCTACCTTCGATTTGTTTGACGCAAGTTAGGAAAAATCGGTCGAGTGCATGAAGTCAAGGCAAATAGAACTTTTTGTTCGTGGATCGACATTTTGCTGTTCCTTTTTTCTTTTTCCTTTCTTTTTTTTTTTTTTAATGCAACACAATTACTTACATTACAATACAAAAAATACAGTACTCTGCTGCAACAATAAATACTACTTACAATGGGGTACTAACACGACAAAGATACAAATACGTATATCATTTACAGTACAATAGTCTATTTACAATACTTTTTTAATATTACTTGCAAAGCTATTACATAGGAGAGATAGAGAGAAAGATAAAAAAAACTATATATATATATATATATATATATATATATATATATATATATATATATATATATATATATATATGTTATATGTTATATATATACCTGATCTTTTGAAAAGATGGCTCCAGACATATTGCCTTATGTTAGTTTCTCTTGTGAGATGTTGCTTTTTTAATTGTTTATTTATTTACTTTTTTGCATTTCTTTTTTTATTCTAAGTCAATAAGAAGAATGTATAAATGGGTCATTAGCAGATATTTATAAAATCAAAATATTTCCCCTCCCCCCCTCCCTTCCTCCTTCCCTCCCTGTTTTGGTAACCTAGCCCCACTCTCTCTCAAACGTCTTTTAATCGCGCAACGATTTGGCTTTGAATTCGGCGCGCGCTCTAAGTTCAGAACTAAGTCATTAGACTTAGCGTTTCGTTTGGCTTCCTGAAGCAAAGTTTTCCAGAGGACATTATTAAGTCTAATGAAGGAAAAAGTCTTACGTATGCAGCGTCCTGCCTCGTCCAAATATGCTGCCTATTTAGTTCTTTTCAGCTAAACGGGTAACTCTCAGTTACTCGGGCGTGAACTATAAAAGGTAGTATGTTGTGTGCTTTGCTTGAGGAGGTGACAGTCTTTGGCTTTAAAAAGTAGGTTTTAGGGATGATTTCTTTTCGGCTAACGTGGAATTTCCGCGAATTTGTTACCCAGCCAAAGACTTCGTATATTTTTGTGGTAGAAAAGGGCGCCAACCCTTCCCTTTTCAAATGTTGATTTCAACATCCGGGAACTTCAGTTAGTATGGAAAAACACTAGCAAGGATGGGCAAGGATTTTGTCTTCAAAAAGCGTGAGTTTGAAAAGCTTTTCGATTTTTTTTCACGTTTATAACTGCAGCGTCGTTAGGCTAGTGATCGATTAGTCGAGAAGTGCGATTGTGGATGGTATTTCCGCTCTCGAGTTTCATAAATAGTTTCCTGCAGATGTTCGGTCGCCGTGACTCTATTTCGCGTGCAGCATGAATCTAGTATGAACATAAAACAAATCAATTTGAGACGCTGTCTTTCTCTCAAGAAGCCGATCCTGTTGAAGAAAGCTAGGCTTGAGCGCTAAAAGACCGGGTTTTGGGCGAGATTTTAGATGCGTTAGCGCGGTGAATCATTGCTAAATTCTGACACATTTTGTAGGAAGTTCACAGGTCATGTTTCATTTCATGCAGATGTTTTTAATTAGTGTCATGTCTAATTCCAAAGAAAAGCCTCTTTCGTTTTTCTCTCCCATACTATTCTTTGACCTTGCTTAAAATCTTGTGATAAACCCTAATTGAAGTCTTTATGATGACTAGCATATTCCTTCAGCCTAGAAGGTCTCAAAATGTGCCCAATTTCTGGGGGCCACGTTTTCAAAAATCCAGGTATAATTATTGAGAGTGTATCAGCCAAATTGCAAAGAACGGGTTGATATTCTCGTCTGCGTGATTAATCATGTTGCAATAAACTGTAGCAATCGAATGCACAGCAGACATTGCCTTCATAATGTGAATTTGTAAGCAAGAAATTGTGTTCTTAATGAGAGCCTTTAAACAAAACCCTAGCAATTGACTTTTATTCATCATATCCTGAAATAACTGGCTTAGTTCAGGACTTCAGTCCGTCTAGTAACGTCAGATTCATTGCTTGAAAAACAACTGTGATTAAGACAAGCAGGGCTATAAAAGTTTCCTCATGTTTTCAACTTCTTTGTGCTCATTTGGCTTATACCCTTGTTATTTATACCTGGATTTTTGAAAACATGGCTCCAGAAATATTGCCTTGTGTTACTTTCTCTAGTGAGCTTTTATTTATTTATTTATTTTTTTATTTATTTATTTTTTGCATTTTTCTTTTGATTCTAAGTCAATAAGAAGAATGTATAAATGGGTCATTAGCAGATATTTATAAAATCAAAATATTTCCCCTCCCCCCCTCCCTTCCTCCTTCCCTCCCTGTTTTGGTAACCTAGCCCCACTCTCTCTTAAACGTCTTTTAATCGCGCAACGATTTGGCTTTGAATTCGGCGCGCGCTCTAAGTTCAGAACTAAGTCATTAGACTTAGCGTTTCGTTTGGCTTCCTGAAGCAAAGTTTTCCTGAGGACATCATTAAGTCTAATGAAGGAAAAAGTCTTACGTATGCAGCGTCCTGCCTCGTCCAAATATGCTGCCTATTTAGTTCTTTTCAGCTAAACGGGTAACTCTCAGTTACTCGGGCGTGAACTATAAAAGGTAGTATGTTGTGTGCTTTGCTTGAGGAGGTGACAGTCTTTGGCTTTAAAAAGTAGGTCTTAGGGATGATTTCTTTTCGGCTAACGTGGAATTTCCGCGAATTTGTTACCCAGCCAAAGACTTAGTATATTTTTGTGGTAGAAAAGGGCGCTAACCCTTCCCTTTTCAAATGTTGATTTTAACATCCGGGAACTTCAGTTAGTATGGAAAACACTAGCAAGGATGGGCAAGGATTTTGTCTTCAAAAAGCGTGAGTTTGAAAAGCTATTCGATTTTTTTTCACGTTCATAACTGCAGCGTCGTTAGGCTAGTGATCGATTAGTCGAGAAGTGCGATTGTGGGTGGTATTTCCGCTCTCGAGTTTCATAAATAGTTCCCTGCAGATGTTCGGTCGCCGTGACTCTATTTCGCGTGCAGCATGAATCTAGTATGAACATAAAACAAATCAATTTGAGACGCTGTCTTTCTCTCAAGAAGCCGATCCTGTTGAAGAAAGCTAGGCTTGAGCGCTAAAAGACCGGGTTTTGGGCGAGATTTTAGATGCGTTGGCGCGGTGAATCATTGCTAAATTCTGACACATTTTGTAGGAAGTTCACAGGTCATGTTTCATTTCATGCAGATGTTTTTAATTAGTGTCATGTCTAATTCCAAAGAAAAGCCTCTTTCGTTTTTCTCTCCCATACTATTCTTTGACCTTGCTTAAAATCTTGTGATAAACCCTAATTGAAGTCTTGTTAATGACTAGCATATTCCTTCAGCCTAGAAGGTCTCAAAATGTGCCCAATTTCTGGGGGCCACGTTTTCAAAAATCCAGGTATATATTGAGAGTGTATCAGCCGAATTGCAAAGAACGGGTTGATATTCTCGTCTGCGTGATTAATTTTTTTATTTATTTATTTTTTTAAAGAAATGATTTAGAAATACATGAAACAAGAAATATGAGTGATAGGAACCGACGTTTCGGTGCATCTTGCGCCATTATCAAGGTACATAATTAATGATAAAAAGCGGTTTCTAAAGGGCTTAAACCAACATTGAATGTGCAGTCCGATTCTCTTCGTACGAAAGTATTTAAGTAATTAGCTTGCTGCTATGTTATGCAAATTCGCTTAAACTTAGCCTTTACAAACCGCTTTTTATCATTAATTATGTACCTTGATAATGGCGCAAGATGCACCGAAACGTCAGTTCCTATCATTCATATTTCTTATTTATTTTTATTTATTTGTTTATTTATTTATTTATTGCTGGTTTTTTTTCGGTGGGGGGAGGGGTGACCGGACGTAAATTTGTGCCGTCGATCAAAAACACTGTAAGGGAAATTTGCATATCGTCGTGCGAACGAAAATATCCTGGTCGTGACAATGGAAAGTTGGTTTCTTTTGAATCCCAAAAGAGACGTTACCGTTTTTGAGTGCAGTGGGAACAATATAAAACTCAGTCAATGTCAAAGGGATATTTTCAGGCACGTGCAAGCCTACTAACTTAGTAAAAACCGTGATGAAATAAGCGACGAAATGGATCTTATTCTTTGCCGTGCATGTAAATAAAAGTAACATTTCACGCGCGAATTTTTGATTCTCTTGTCGCGAATAGTTTATCATAACTGAATTTGTAATTGCATTTTCACAGTCTAAAGTCATTGCCATTGTGAAACAACCCCATTACGAGAGGATATCATTACACATACATCCGGTGTTACAACCCATTGCATTGTGTTACATCCGGTCAGCAGTCGTGCCTCTCGGACTTTCGGTCTATGCGTTCAGTTTATTCACCATTCTTGGCTTGTCGACTATCGCATTATCTGACTCGATTTTAGCGAAAGACGTTACTTTGGATTCGGTTTGAAGGCATGCATTTGCTTTGTAAATCGATCTCGACACATTTACTTTACTTCCTGGCTGAATAATATTGATGAATTTAGGTGCTCGACGGCAGAAATCGCAAGTATTTTTACCATGTTATGGACTTTGACAACTATTCTTTGTCAAGTGTATGCGGGCTACTTGTATCATCATCCCTAGTCTGATACACAGCAAACTGGATATTCGATGGGAGTAACTGTTAGTCTGCGCTAGATTTGGTCAAAAAGACGGAAAGTGTGAAGGAAAGACACTAGAGAGAACCACGCGAGGAAAGCATCCTGAAGAAATTCCCAAAACCCTTAAGGTAGGTTTTGAATCAAGTTATATTAAATCAAATTTGTTGGCCAAAACCTTATTTACTAAATGTAGGTAGCAGACAAGATGATAAAAGATACTTTTGAAGCTGATTTTCACTCTCTTAAGCCTGTTTGAGCTAAATACTAGAGCTCTCAAAATTACCAATTTTGCAATTTTTTGCAATTTCTCCCAGGTGTTTTCAGCACCCATGGCCAGAGTATAGTTTTCCCCAAATTGATATTATGATATTTAGAAACGCCAATATCTATGTAATCTCTGCTGGTAATTTGGTTTATGTGGAAAGAGCACTTTCGGAGAAATAACGAATATCGTTGTGCTTGTTTTTCCTGCTTGTCAAAATGGCTGACAGGGAACATAGTAGGACGAACATTTTCTTCCTGTTTATAAAACCCAAATTATTGTAACGGCAAATTCTATAAACTGGGAGAGTGGTTCTAACATCTGTATGAATTTCATTCGAATTGGTTCACATGCACCCGAGAACCAGACTTGTTTACTTCTACTTTTTGAGAGTGGAACTTTTGCTCAAAACATGGTCCCAAGGCCGACGTCATATAGTTCGGTTACCATGGCAACGATACATATGCCGATCCAAATATGGTTGTTTTTGTATATCCCCCAAGGTAACCTACCTACACACAAAAATTGAAGAGGGGTTAAAATTTTTCATTTCCAGCTTTGCTTCACTTTTCAGGAGAATTGCTCTTAAATTCTCTTGTTTATTTATGTTCTAGATACGTGTACATGAACAAGGCAAGTTGAAATTGAAGTGAAAAGGCATGTCCGAAAGGGCACTACAAGCATTTAAGGTAATGTTGTGTAATGCTCAATGTATGCATATAATGAGGAGAGTTCTTGAAAGGTGTTTACATTAGGCTGTTTCGAATCTGATCTGTTCTGGACAAATAATATTCTTTTCTTGACAAATTCAATGCTTTTGATGAAAATATTATTATTTAAGCATCTCCAATGTACACTGTGCAGCCGTTGTACCTGTGGGTACCCCGATTATTTGCAAGACCAGGCTAAATTAGCAGACTTGACTAAAATACCAGGGTTAACGAAAAGTTTTACACTCATGAAAGTCAAAGCCTGGTAAGTCTTGTTCAAGAACCAGAATAGGGTTTTTCCGGTTTTTTAACTAGACTTTAACAAGTGATCAAGAATTTTTTGATAACTAAGTAATGATCCGGCTAACAAGCAGGCAGAAAAACAATAGCCCGCGGCAATAGCGTCGGTTATTTTTATGGTGTTGATTTCTTTAATTAAGTTAAATTTAACCTCTTCTATTGGCTGAAACAGTCATGAGCGCGAAATTTGAATTTCAAAGTGAAAGTTAATCGATTTGCCGAGTAAACAAATGACTTTTTTTCCACAAGTAGAATCATAGGTTATTTCAATAACTTTAGATGTAAAAAAATTGGAGTTTGTATGCGCCATTTGGCGGAGAATTGAAATTATGGCCGAAATAGCGAAGTAGGATGTCCCAAAGCGACTTTTTGATCAAGGAATACCGCACCGGCTGTCATTATTGTGATTGAACACAGACTAGTCGCAGCCATGTGGACGTGATCACTTGCTCGATTGCATATTGTTTCGTTCGTCTTTGTATCTATAATGTTTTCATCAGGGAAAAGACCGCATTCAGACCACAACTCAGAGGAAGCTGGGCCATCAGCAAAAACAAGGGCTCCTATTGTAAGTGTTTCTTTTGCTGTAACATTTTGTATGCAATCAAATTTCGAGTTCGTTGCATGTAGAACAAGTCAAACGCTGCCACGAATTGTCGCCCACTGTCAGCTGTGATTTGGCATGTCATTCATTTATGCTCCCCTTTCTTCCACAGAAAACTCGTCTCCTGAAACTTTACGGGATAAACAACCTATCTAACAACAAGTTGAGGGCCCTGGACTTATTTTTAAAGGGCAAGGATTTCGGCGCAATATCCTGCGAACTGCGAGTTCAAAGGGCTACAGCCGAGGTGTATTCAATGATATGCTTAAGAGACTCAACATAAACAGGTTTGTATCTAAATGATAGTTGATAACTTTATCAACCCTTGAAGACAATTATTTCTCAAACGGCGAAAAAATGTAGTTAACCATGACAAAATGGTTCACTCTTCGTCAGTTATTTACACATAATAAGGGAAAAAACACGGTCAGTGCTTTCATCTTCAATGTCGAAACATTGTTGAATTTTTTCGTTCAAGAACTATTTGCTCTAAATTTATCACTATGTTTTCACCTAGTTAGAAACGCTACTAGAGAAAATCTTGACATTTTCAAACCACTTCCGTTAAAAATAAGACTTAGACAAAAAACACTATTGTTGGTTCAGAGTTCCCCAATATAAATTAGTATAAACAAGTAAAATTATACATATATAATGAAACTTTCACAAAATGGCTAAGTCGTCGTCGGTTATTTACACATAATCGCGAAAAAAACACGGTCAGTGCTTTCATCTTCAATGTCGAAACATTGCTGAATTTTTTCGTTCAAAAACTCCTTGCTCTAAATGTATCACTGTTTTCACCTAGTTAGAAACACTGCTAGAGAAAATCTTGACCTTTTCAAACCACTTCCGTCAAAAATAAGACTTAGACAGACAACTGTTGTTGGTTCAGAGTTCCCCAATATAAATCAGTATAAATAAATTATATCAATACTTGTTTACTGCATAAAATGTCTGCAGCATTAGGAGGCATTGGTTCTTCAATAATTCATTTTATGTAACTAAAGTAATAAAAGGCAATATTTTCAGTGGGTTTTCAGCAGTAGATAATCTCAGTCACTGAGCCTCTAGTGAGAGGACAGTTCCAATGGAAAGTCATCATTTTATCGATCCAATCTGCAAGTGCCTCTCCACATGGTGCACTTGCAATTGAAGCCACTCTGTCTTTGTGCAAATGAGAATCTACAAAGTATAAATTTCCACTACTCTCACACATGAGGAACATAATTCTTCCAGAAGTGAAAAACAAGTGGTATGTTCTTTGACCTTTCTGTGGTAATGCATTAAGCCACTCTGCGAGTATCCGCTTTGGAGAACCAAATAAATCCTTCTGCTGTCCCAAGCATGCAACACCACAGTCTTCTCCTGCCATATCCACTGCTTCATCTACATCCACATTCACACCTTTATGGTCAAATAGCTCATCGTGCAAGTCATTCTCAGATGTCATTGCCCACTCAAGAACCTCTTTCCACATGTTAGGTACCACCAGCCCTTGTTTTGGTGCGAGGAGACCTTTTGAAGCTACTTGCCCAAAATATAAGCAGATAAACGCACAGGCATTGCTTCCATTCCTACCTCCGATTGTTGATTGGCTAAAATCTTCAGCAAAATACCACTCAATCACCATCTTGTTTAAGTTTGAGACCAAACCACGAACATTGGCTGACTAGATAAGAGGTGGAACGGTGGATGGTACACTGTACACTACATGTAGTCGATGATGTGGAATGCGGTACGCTGGCTGATGGTGTAGGAGGTGGTACGCTGGCTGATGGTGTAGGAGGTGGTACGCTGGCTGATGGTGTTGGAGGTGGTACGCTGGCTGATGGTATTACATGTATGGCTGGTGGTACTCTGGGTGCTTCAGGTGACACAGTATGTGTAACACTTGGTTGTTCTGCAGTTGTAGGTACTCTTGCTTGTGCAGATGTTTGTTTGTTTTTTCGGTGGTAGCTGCTCCACCACGACTTGATCTGGGTGGCTGACAGAACCTCCAACCCTGCTTCCATTGCCTTTATGACATCTTTTGGGTCAGCACGGATGCGGTTAATGGCTTGTCTATTATAAAATTCAACCATTATATCTTTCTGTGCTTGGCTGAATGTTGTCCTTTTTCCAGCACAATGTTTCAAAGCATACCCCATTTCCAGGCGTTGAGAGGAATACTGGTCTATCTCCAATGGATGTAGATTTTCAGTGGCTGGTTGTTCAGGTACGTGTTGTATAAATCGCACGGCATAGGCTTCACCACTCGAGCCTGAGAAAGGAAACAGACATCTTGGTTCAGGAGCTAGTTCAACATCTGCCACTGCGGCCCCAGTTGCACCTGCAATTGGAACCTGACGTCCAGAGAGTTAAGAAAGCTGAACCTTGGACTTGCTAATCGTTTGCCCAATGCCTGCCGAGGATCTCAATATGATACCACCACTGAAATCACCTTCGACCGGAAATGTAAAGCTCCCATACAGGGAAATGTCTATCAGGAATCCAACTTTCTTAGCCTTGGAGCGATCAATAATCAACTTCTTACAAGATGCATTCTTTATTGTCTGCAAGAATAAATGTTTCAAAATATTATTATTAACTATCATTTGCCCACGCGATAGTTGAAACTGTTGCGTAACCTTACATGTAATAGATGTAATGAAACATTATTAGTGTCTGTAGTGTATTCGTTGTAGGTTAAAATGAATCCCAGGTTAAAATGATTTCCAGTTGGGTTGATTTGTATTTTCCTTTGTTTAAGATTAGGGTAATCTACATCTGGAACAAAGGAAAATGTAAATAAATCTACCTTGCAATTATTTTAACCTGGGATTTATTTTAACCTACAGCATATACATGTAATCATGACATTGTTTCCTTTGTTTTACATGCCACTGAATTTTATAATTATTATTTCCTTACAATATATTATTGTAACTGTTATAAAAAGAATAGGCAGTCTTAGGTATCCTGTCAAAAAATTCATAGTCAAACAATTTGTTTTCTAGCAGGAGATGTCATAAAACTACTTAGTTACATGTAACAAATCAGCACTTCTTCAGGTGCCTTTTGACCAAATGTGTGAGCCTTCTTACATTATTATTATTATTATTATTATTATTATTATTATTATTATTATTATTATTATTATTATTATTATTATTATTATTATTACCGTGTAAACTGACAATATTATAGATTAAATTTCAAGTCACTTGCTGCAGGGAAGTTTTCAAAACATCCCCTCTATTAACTAAGATTTAAATAATTACCTTTATCAATTCTGCGACTTGCTCCCCACTTTCCAAATCATTTCCCAGTCGTACCCTGCCTACAATCTTATGGCTGAGGTGGGCAAAATGCGAATCCAGCCTGGACTTGCCCTCTCCTGCCTCGAAGTTATTGTACTCTTTCAACGTGAAATTGAAAACACTGTTGACCTCATCCAGGTAGAAAAGAACCCCACTGTTGCGATAGTGGGGTCCACTGCCTAAAAAAATGAACAGGGTAAACATCAATAAATTAAAATTTCAGAAATGGAATACATGTACAACTTGCTGTGATAGCATTTTATATCCATACACTTATTATTATTATTATTATTATTATTATTATTATTATTATTATTATTATTATTATTATTATTACTATTATTATTATTATTATTATTATTATTATTATTATTTTGGATACACACATATTTCCTTGAAGATGACTGTCCATTTAGTATACCCAACGGGGTTTCATCTTATAAGTATAAGAAATAGCAGAACCATGAAAAAATGAATCTTGATTCACCTTTTTAAAAAAACCATTGACATTTTACTGTACCAAATTTAATCAAAAAGGAAATCAAACCACATGGATATTATAAAACTTTTCCCTTCTCAGATATAATTATTGTAACATTCATGTAACAGAACAAAAATAATATAGTAAGCATGTCTTTCTTACGTTACCTTTATTGCTGCAGTGCTCTCAATCTTAAATCAGCTTTATAACGTAACCTAATGTTGTTGATTTGTTTATTTTCTACAACAAGGTGTTTAGCTTTTAAATAAGTTTAACTTCCAAAAAACAATGGATACATTTCAGGTCAAATTTGATTTCTGGTTAAAATTTTTTTAACTTAGGTTTATTCTCAATTCTCGTGTCTCGTAGGGCCAGGAGACAAACAAAATTGAGAATCAACCTTGGTTAAATCAAAATCAACCTGAAATAAAATTTGACCTGTAAGACACAGAGGTTTCAATACGTTTTTAAGCAGACGGCAAAAACTGCAAAGTAGGCGGCTAATGAAAGTTCAATTTTACTCGAATTTTATTAATTTCGGTCGGTGGAATTTAACTTGTTTTTGAAACAAAATACGTGAACAGATACTATCTATTTCGATAATTAAACGAAACAGAGGAGATATGTATGAGAGCTGTTGACTATTTCATGATTTTGTGTTATTGTTATCTTTTTCTGTACATACGACATACCTTGTCAGTCATAAGTGATTTGCCGTTCATCCGCAAAGTAAACAGAAGGTACATTGGAAGTTTACCGGGAAATTTCTTAGTGTTCGCATTGGAAATTTTTCGGCTACCCGAGTGCTATCTTCATTTAAAGCCTTTAATAGCTGTTTGTGAGATGGTAAAATTAATCCTTGGCACAGCTCATAGCAAGTGTGAACTAATTCAAGGATGCCTGGCAGTGCTTGTTACTTGCTGTAATATCTCTCAGTTAGTACGCGCGGTGTGTTCAATTTTGCGAGCCGTGCATGGTAATGGTCACTGTAGGCCCGCTTAATTTAAGGTTTAACCTCGGAAATATAATAAATATCTTACTGACCTCGCTTTCTCAGTCCGTACTGTAAGTTACGGGTCATAGGGGAATAAATACCTGGTCCGGCATTTACAGTAACCTCGACCATGGTTACTAAGAAGTATGTTACTCCGTCTAATGTAATCAGCTGTAATTGATTTTCTTTAGCTTTTTTGTTGAATGTTCATTGCAGCAAGTGATTCCCTGGAATTTGGTTTTTCATAGAATTTTCTTTTTCAGATGGACAAATGAAAATTCCCGAAGGAAGTGGCCAAGCAGTCAGTTTTTTTTTTCTGCTGTAATTCTAATGCAACGTAGTTTCAAATTAACAAGTTTTTTTGCAGCATCAACGTGATCAGGCCTATACCACATGCGTCGCGAAAGTGGTCTTTTAGTGGGCACTTTGTGTAACATGAAAGGCATTTCCTTGGCACGGACGTCTTACGCTGTGTAGACAATGTCATATCTTGCATGTCCATTTGCCTCGCCTTTTGTACATTATGCTAGCATTTTGTCGAGCATTCTAGTAAGGTGAAGGCATTAAGCATTATTCGAGCATTTTGGTGGCATTTTCCCGGAAAATTATTTTTTTTTTTTAGAGAAAATAACAATAGAATTTTTTTTTTTTTTGAAGAAAATGAAGACTTGTACTTTTGCAGGATGTGCAGGGTTTGAGCATGTCATACGCGCTGAAAATAGCAGGTCCTATTTTTTTATCGGTATGCTTAGGCCAAAGATAGAACTGAACCATGATAGTCGTATCTTTTTTATATACCATTATACCATTGAAGATATTTGGCCACAAAATCACCATCTTTTTGATATTCTATTTTACTTAGTTAATTATTAACTTTTGACTATAAAAAATTGCGATAAAACATTTCGTAAAAACATTATAAAAAGGTTAAAAAACACGACGTTTCGATGTACATTACATCATTATCAAGTGAAATTAAAAATGCAAGATTGCGGCTATAAATACAAAAATGGACAATAGATATTAATTAAAATAGTAGCATTGAAGAATGCTACCGGTTAAACAAAAAGTTTCGCACGTATAGAGTCCGTTTGAGTGTTCAAGCAAGGCTTAAGTTTCTTGATGTACAGCATTTCAAATACCAAACAATCAAATTTGCTCTGACACTTTCTCAAGATGTTAAAATGGCCCTGATTCAATAGGTGTTTGCTCCCGTGAGCTTCAAGAAAATGTTTGCCAA
>NW_028145771.1:0-20000 GCF_977016875.1 Pavona decussata | reverse complement strand
TTCTAATAAAGCTTAAATATCTCCATCGCTTTACGTTTGGAATGATCGTCCATTGTTTTCCAGAAAAAAAATTATGAGGACAAAGGTCATTTTTGAGTCCACAATTCAACCTTTGATTGCTAATTTCTCCAATTTAAAAACTTAAGGACGGTCATTCCAAACGTAAAATATTAAATATTTAAAATCTGCTTCGGAAACACTAAATCAGTTATTCATATAAAGAAAATTCGCCGCCATATCGCCGATTTACGAACTTTTCATTTTTTGGTCACGTGATGTGTCACGTGATCAAAATTATACGTTAAGGCAAAAGAAAACATCAAGTTTAATATTCAGGCAAAATTTCATCCTGTTCTAGGTAGACAAACCGAAGATATAGGGGATCATTCATAATTTCTGAACACACTTCAAACCCAGGCCTTAAACTGCTTGAGTGCCTGGTCCTCTCATGGACATGCTGTTAAAATCTAGGTATTGTAAACACACTGACTGCATAGTTTGTTCACATAACACACATTTTATTAGAACAATGTCTTTGGTTTGGCTTTTCGAAAAATTCTAGCATTACATGGAATCTTAAGTTGGCATCTTAATTCAAAACTGAGCTTGAACTTTGCTCTGTTTACTAACTACAAGATAATGAAAAATGATTGCTTGATATTTCACTTGATAATTTTCATTAATCAGAGACATAGCTTTAACGTCTGAAGGTGGGCATCTTATTCTTCTTCTGAAGGCTGATAAGGAAAACAGTAAACGAAATTAAAATCAACAATCCAACAAGAGAAGCATGCAAGTAAACTATGTTAAGCACACACTGAGATAAAAAAAATAAATAAATAAATAAATAAATATATTAATAAATAAACAAATAAACAAATAAACACCGATTTTAAGCAGTTTACTTGACTTTATTTGTACTTGTGATGCTAACTGAATATAAATGGTTATTTTATACATCTTTGGTGTTAATGAATTTACTATTGTTAGTTCCGAAACGAAACGGCTTCTCTACAATCTAACAGCCTTCATTTCCCCCTGTATTTGTAGCAATTTCATAATAAAGCAAACAAAAAAAGAAAAAAATATTGTTCATTTAAAATTTCTACCAGGGTAGCTCATTCGGCCACATCACCCGATGACAGAATCCAATTGCGAAAGACGCTGTTTCATTAAAAAAAAAAAAAAAAAAAATCCTAAATACAAGTTAATATTTGCGTCGGAGTGTATTGTATATCCAGACGTCACTTTTGAAGATCCCTTTCATGTCTTTAAAAGGGATTCATGGTAAACTAACACAGTTTGACCTATTCCGATTTGCTTAAAAATTTTTAGAAACCGTAGCCCATCCCCCCAATTTACTAGTAGCCGGCCTAGTTTCGCTTTCCAAACCACATGCATCAATTTCCCGTGTTACGAAAATTTCGGATGGATTTACACCAATGAAAAACTGTTGAACTCAAGATTCTTAGGCCATTCAAGCCTTTTGAAAAGATTTTCACCGACATGAGCTAAACGCCTACGTTTCGCGACAACATGCTGTATATTCCTTCATCGATACAACGATAACAAGTAGCGAATGAAAACGAACAGTTATACCCATCTTTAGAGGAAATTGAGAAAAAAAGTTCTGAAATTTTTCGTGCTTATAGTGATCTTCTCTTTTGCTTGTTTCTATACGTTCTTTGACGCTTAATGATTTTAAAAAGGTATTGTGATGTTAAAGGTTTTGGAACTTATAAATGAACACCTACCAAGACTGTCGAAGCATCGGTCATATCTAAAGGCTTTATGAAATTTGCCTTTATTTCTCTCTTACTCCTTCTTCTTGGACACCTTCTGAGCCTTCTGAGCCTTCTGAAACACCATCGTCTCCTCATTCTTCGCGGCCGCAGTTCAAAAGCTTCTCCCTGGTCCACCACGACGCACATCACAAGGAGCAACAAAGTCAACATGATAAAGAGACGCCTTGAATCCATTCTTGAGTGTTACTTTTATAAACGTGCAAAGCGGTTTAGCTGTGGGAGCTCCTATTCTAAAGTTGTTCTTGACGTGTGAATGTATTCGTTGGCCTAGCCTATAGTCTAGCCCTTCACCTAGTTATGACAGATAATTGGTTACGTTTGCTAACTAACCTGGAAAGGTGTAGGTCAACGACTAACACGTCTATTATATGGCGTGTGCTACAAGTGAAGATCCGGTGTTCATTCTTTCACATTAATACGCCCCATGCATCCTACAGTTTTTCCGGTCAAGCGTCAATGGGCCAATCAACACAACACTTTATTAGAAACAGAATCTTACCCCAAAGAAGAATTGTAAACCGTCTTGGGAATATGCGATGTGTGCGGTATACAATTATATAACCATTATTTAACTGATTTCCAGAAAGTGTTTTAAGTTATGGCTGAATAATATGCCTATTATTAATAGGGAGTTGCTTAATGCTTTTTCAGGAGTTCCAGCTAGTTTTAATGACGTTTTGGAAAACAGCCCAGCCTCATCCATCAGTCGTTGTTTGCGTTCGATCCGCTACAAATTGTCAACAAGGATTCGAAATGACTCAAGAGTAAACCAGTTACCCTAAGAGGACAAGCTAATTGATTAACTCTTATCTATAATCTAATTATTAATAATGAGCTTTGTAAACCGGGAAGCTCATGTTACTTCGGCCAAAATGGCCAACAATTACCCTTGGGGAAATAACCAAGGAAAAGCTCTTTCGGTGCAAATATCAATGAGTATGTTTGCAGGCATTTGTGTCCTGTTATATTTTTCGATGAATCACCATTATTTACATTTGCTGCTTCTTAACGTTTCGCGCAAATAGAAAACGATTCATCAGTCTTTTCGATAGTTTGAAATATGAAACGTCTCCTTCTCTTACACAATATATCTCTTCCTCGACAATAAAAGCTTTATGAAAGAAGTAAAAAGTTAAAATTGTGTCACCTGAGGTTATCGACAAATCAACAACATAGAATCGAAATGGCTCTCGAGTCGACAAAATACCCTAAGAAATCAATGTTAGCCGTCTTGTTTCTCATTTTGAGTGCGATAGAACGTTTTATTGTATTAGTTTGATCATTTTAACGATCAGGAGTGATTTATTTCAGGAAAAAGTTCTAGCCACAAACTTGATCCCTATTTTGTACTTTTGCAGACATGTGAGGACCAGATCGTAACCCAGCAACGCACACGTGGCCGACTATAAAATCAGTAATCCGAACACGTTTACTGACAATGATTATGCGACTCGAAATTTTCCCACGAGAAAAATTTACTTCTTTATTCTTAGAACTTTAATTAACATTGCGGAGGTAGCTTATGACCTGTAATCAGATTACCTGTAATCAGTAATCTGACGACGTTTACTGGCAATGATTAAGCGACTCGAAATTTTCCCACGAGAAAATGTCACTTCCTAATTTATAGAACTTTAATTAACATTGCGGAGGTAGCTTATAACCTGTAATCAGGTTACCTGTAATCAGTAATCTGACAACGTTTACTGGCAATTATTATACGAATCGAAATTTTCCCACGAGAAAATGTCACTACCTAATTTTTAGAACTTTAGTTAACATTGCGGAAGTCGCTTATAACCTGAACAATTTGGATGATTTTATTCTCAAAACGTAAATAGCCTTTGTTCGCACTAATCCAACTGAACTTATTACTTAACACTGCACGAAAAAGAAAAACCGAATTAACTCAACTTTGGGATTGGAACACATCTGCAGCAAATTTAGGGCTCAAATTTGCCGTAAATTTGTCTTTGATACAAATTTGCTTCTGCTCAATTTGTATTCAAATGTGGCTTAAATCTGCTATTTGCTTGGAATTTGCGTCAGTTTTGGAACTTAGGTAAATCTACCAATGCCATGCATATTTACTTCTGGTTCGCTTACCATACCAAAGTTAAATATTTTTGAGCATAGAAAATGATGGCAAGCACTACACAAATCCCATGCTTGCATTATCGATAGAACACATTAACCACGATACAAAACTGCAAATCTCCATTCAGTTTATTCACATTTGCTCCAGGAGAATATATGCTAATTTGTCCTTATTTTACACAGCTAGTCAAATAAGTGACTATGCCTGCATGAAACTCACGTTTGCTGCAGGAGCAAACCTGTTCATTTGTACTTTTTGTTTTGCTTTCTAAACCAGTAAATTTGCATCATGTCCATATTTGCTAATGGAGCAAAGTTTTTTAATTTGCACGTGCTGTATTTACATACAGATAATTATGCTGGTATGAGATCGCTTTGAACGAGGGTCAAAAGGTTTATTGTTGCCTTTCCTTTCCCATGTTCCCATGCCTTTCCTTTCCCATTTTCTTCAGTTCTTGTTTGCCGCAGTTTTTTTTTTTTGAAGACATACTTCATGGACGTCGTCTTATAGTGTGGGGGGGGGGGGGGGGGCACGTGTGATTGTATAATTTATTACGCACGTTAATTAAGAATGACTGTTTAAAAAGTTGACAATAACAAGTGCCTGGAGTACCCGTCCCTAGAAAATGCTTCTGCGTCCCTGGACATTTCTTTTCCTTGGTGCCAGTCGTTTTTTTACTGATACAGGGTAAATGAGGTCATGGAGTGGGCTTAAAATTTTCTATGTTAGACGAAAAATATTTTTTTTCTTGCAATACATTTCACTACCTGCCAAAAGATGACTGCATCTTGACAGTGGGTTCCTTAAAAAGACCACATTTTGAAAACTCAGCAGTGAACTCTAGAACAAACAAAAAAGTTGCCGTTCATCTTTTGGTAAATGTTGGTCACATTCAAATTGTGACCGATCCGTGGCCATTTATTATTGTTATTGTTATCATTATAATTGTGAATAGCAATTTTCTTGAAATATGTTAATAAAGAGTTCTCATTATTTTCTAAAATTAAAAAAAATTTATATTATTATTATTATTATTATTATTATTGTTGTTGTTGTTATTCTTGTCATTTTGATGTCAGTTGCTTTTTATTACTCATAGAGTTTAATTGACATAAAGATTTTACTTCAGTGTAGATGAAACAATGATTGAGCTAAAATTATTTTATTGTGAATTAAAAACAAAATAAAAAATAACTTGATTGCAATAAATTTCACTGCCTACCAAAAGATGACTGCATCTTGTCTGTTGGCTTCTTAAAAATGACTACATTTTGAAAAGCCAGCAGCGAAGTCTAGAACAAAGAAAAAAAATGTCATTTATTTTGTCACATTGGAATTGATTACTCTGTGCGTGTAACAGTAACTGAAACCCGAATGAGATGTACTAGCTTTGGCTTATTTTAATTAACACTGAAAAGGATAAACAACTGTTTAAGAATTTATAGCTGTTGAGTCTAGGGAAGTCTTGCTTGACCCTTTTCTATTGCTAGATTCTTGTCCTTCACATCTAAGTTCCTCCTTCTCGGGGTTCTCGATCCCCTAAGGCATATGAGTGTGCTTCGAAAAATTGCAAATGACACTTTCGCTCTGACCCATGAAATTGTTGTGGCGTAGCTCTCTTTGCTTTTTTTGCAGATAATAACTCGGCTAATCTTGAGTGGTATCTCAGGCATTTGTCAGCCATCTCTGCCGTCGTTGTAAATACCAGTCAAGTGAATGTGCCTTGCTCTATTTCTGTGACGCGAGAGTTGTATTTTTGCTTCTTTTCATTTTCATGCATCCTGTAGCTTTGCTTGGGGCTGAGATCTCTATACGAGCTCGAGTCTGCATTGGGATGACACACCCTTATATCGAAAAAAGGCAGCCCTCTGTCGCTCCCAGAAACCCCTACAGTGGACGTTGAGGCGAGCCTCAGGGGATTTTTTAGTCCTTCTGGAAAGCTCTTCGCCTGTAATAGGTTGTAAAGCAGGTTCATAGCACACCGTGTCCACGTCATAGCAAACCATGTCCAGCAGCTTGGCCTGTAGATCGCGTATTTTATTGTGGCGCTGAATAACTAAGCCTCTACGTTGGTAGATCATCGCATGTTCTACTGTCAACATGCTCCCACAAAGGCATATTGACGGATTATCGGGTATCGGCCAATCATATAGAAACCTCACAGCATCACCAGCTGGGTGCGCCTCTTTTACATGTCAAGTCCACGGCTCTCTCTATGTCTTGTCTGGCAACAAGACCTTCACCTCCTTAAGCTCTTCTTTAAGCCCACCATCCTTTTCTTTTAGGATGTTGTTATCCAGTCGTCGTACCTCGGTTTCTTCTGGCGTCTCATGGGATTGCGCCTCTATTTTGCTTGCAAGTGGAGTACTTACCCTAATAGACGCTGAATACTCCACATCCGCACTATCAGATGGATTTATGAGCCCAAGTACTTGCATACGCACCGGAAATGCTACTAGATTGCGCCCTGCCTCGGAGCAGTATGATCTCCATTTATTCAGCCAACTGAAACACTCATTCTTGCACAGCTGTAAATCAGACTTCCTCTCAGTCAGCAACTTTCCCTGCCATTCTAGTCCACGTACTTACTTCTCAGACTTCTTCTCCACACACTCTTTCAATACTTCCTTGACACGGTACGATGGGATGAGAATCGAGAATAATCGAGCGTATGCAAGCATGAAAGAGACATTGGCTAAAGATATATAGAGAACGATCCTCTCAAGTACACGGCCACTAAGAATATGATACGGACGGGGAGATGTTCAATAATATCGAGGAAGCTACAGCGTCTGGAAGAGCTTGTGGGAAGGAAATGGAACTGGAATCGAGAACGCGGAATTCCTGGCCGAAATAAGACCTGTCATTTATGAGCAAGTGCCACCCCCGATGGAGGAGACCTGGGTTCTGAACACGAGTTGTGCGGTGAAAATTCTAGCACGGAACAAAAACTGGAGTGCACCTGGACCAGATCGCCTCGTCAATAATTGGTGAAAACGTGCTCAACCCTTACATGAAGGCGTAGCATCGTCTTTTTCAAGCGATCTCTGAGTATGATGAAGATTACTCCGCTTGATTTTCTGAAGGGAAGACATCACTGATTCCGAAGCCCGGAGAATTCACTAGTGACAACCAGTGCCTCATCACTTGCTTAAACACCATGTAAAAATGGTTCACGTCCTGCCATGACGAGACGCAAGTGGGTCTGAAGTGAAAGTACCGGAATTTCGTGATTAATTAAATTGCGGTTTACTTTTAATTTAGGTTGTGTCAACAGTGCCGGGTAGATAAGATTAAAATGTCACCATCCAGTATACAGTTGTCGATTGACATGTCGCATGTATGGTTCCGATTACGTTTCAAAGGTAGCGCTGCACAACCTTTGCGTTTTTGCGCTGCACGATATAACGTTAGATCGTTCAGATATTGCTCCGAGAAAGGGCGCATTGCCCTTTTCTCTAGTTCGGAGTCCCCAGTTACTAGATGAAAGCAAACATTGGTTTGTTTTACGTAATAGAGTTTGCGGGGAACGGCCCTTAAAATATTTTGCAAAAAGTAAGCTTTCGTCTCCCTTTCCACAAGACATCGTTAAAGTGAAACGCAGTCCTTTGCGAACACAAAATGGCGCCCTGTACGATAACAAGTCCTCTTCAAACGACAAAATCATGGCTTCGTCCTTTGGCATCATAGTGATATTTCTTCGCCATTCACCGGACTCTCCAATATTTAAAGAGGAGGCTTTCGATTCCTTACAGGGATTTTTAAACAGTCTTGACCTCGTTGTTTTATGCAAAGTTGAAGCATCTACAGCATACGACGCTCATGCTCACATGGTCAAGACTCGTAGGTTGGAAAGTCGGTCTCTTAAATCCAAGTCTCCGCCTTCGAGGCGTGCTGATTAAGATACTGGCTGTTTTTGTTAACCCCGCCAAGCAACAACAAAAAGGTAAGTTTAAAGGGGCAGTGTCATCAGATTTGAGTGTGCCTTTGAATAGCTAGTGTAAAAATATATTTGTATTGATGCGAATGTTAAAATAGCGGTTCAGTATTGTTAAAAATTGTCTTACAATTATAGAAAGGCTAGTATTTGTTATCTTTTGCTGCAGATGGCTTAGATGGAAATGGATTACAAGTTCTTCCGGTGTATTTTGGAGAAATTGCTGAAAATAGGTTTATAATTTGTTCTTCATTGAACAAATCAGTTGATATCTCCCCCCCCCCCCCCCCCGGTATTCTACGAACAATTTCATATTAGAGAAAAAGTTCTACGTTCAATAATTAAGTAGTTTTGGTCAAAATACAGCAATAATCTCCGTGAGAGTGCACCTTTACGCTTTTAACTTTGTTTGGATCTTCATGTTCTATGGTATGCTTGGAGCGAGGACATGCGATAATCAATCCGATCTTTGCTGATTATATGGACCTTATATACAAATATTGACAAGGCATGCAACTTTTTCGCAAATGAATTTGAACACACTCAGCAAAACAGCTTTGAAAGTTCGTCTTGTTTGCCTCTTTCCAACCAAATTCGTATCAAAAGAAAGCTGGATAGTTTAAAGGGAGAGTTTCACGGTTCGGCGCAGGTGCGAGCGATGGCGTAGGCGCTTTCAAGCTTATTCACGGTTTTTGGACCAATTAGAAGTGAGTACACAACACCGGCGGGATACGGTGGGCAAGTCTTATAACTTGCTTGCATAAAATAAAATTGACCCACTAATGTCTCAAGCACGTTTCCAAGAAAAAACCGAAAAGGCAGAACACATGGGGATTTTTGCATCGCTTCGTGCAAAAGTGTTATGACATCCAAGAAATGCCAGAACCAGGAGGGGGGGGGGGGGGGGGGTCAGCAGCGAGGCCTGGACGAGTTTGCATGGTCGCCCCAGTTAAGAAATTTGGTCGAGCGAGACTAAGTACCGATTTTTTGATAAACAAACGTGGCGGCGATTTTATGTGAAGGCGCGTCTGTGCGGATTCACAAACAATTTGGCTATTAGACGTCCAAACATCACAGGAAAGTTTCGGTCTCTCTTTTACCTGAAATTTGGTCATCAAGAGGGATCACGGATGCAAATTCTGGAGCGAAAAACGAAAATACTGTAACCAACGACTAGCTGACCCACATAGTTCACAGGGCTAGACCAGTAAACCTTCTTCCATTCCACTTTATCGTTACCTTCCCTATAGATTTTTTTCATTTTAGTACACTGTAGAATCTCCTCCCTTTACAGCAACTACCCACTGGGAGTCAACAAACTGTGGAGGTTCTGGTGATCTAATTTTCTGTTTTGCTTAAGTTAAAATGTTACTGTCATACTCTTAACAACAGATTTTTCTTCTCTAATCTCTTCTAAATGGTGAACAGTTGAGAGGTAATGTTAGCAAAATTTTGCTCTTCAACTTTGCCAAGTGAGCCACATTTATTGACTTTTGAATTCATTATGTATGCTTGGTAATAAATCTCATCATTTTGAAGAGGTGAAGTTATCTTCCATTAATTTAGATTTTGTCTGTCATACCTCTGGGGTGAGAACTGGAACATAAAAGAGGCAGGGCGCAGCAATACTCTAGCCAGTCATTACACTGTGCAAGTGTGTGAAAATGTGCAGTAATTGCATAATTTACAATATGCTAATTACACTTGACTATGTTACTCAATATATACCAATTAAACAGTATTGCAATATTTTACAGTTCTGATGTATATTGTTATGTTTTGATAACATAATTATACTGCAGAGTAATGTGGTCAGCTAGGTTAATCCCCGAGTTGCTAGAAACACTTCAGTAATCAAGGGGTGATAATTTAGATGGTTGATTTACCATCCTGGGATCTATTTGGTACTGTATCTCCCTTGCAGTTGGGTTTTAGGGTGTATTACCAGTAGCCCCATTTTGGCATCCACCAATGGGGGAAAACTACCATATTGATACAGATGTTCATGGGCATCTGTGTTGTAAAGGGTGACAGGTAATACAATAATATTTACATGTACTTTCCAAGGTTTCTGCACATGCATGTGGTTTCTGCAAGATCTCACTGTACCAGTACATTGTTCACCCGGTGCTATTGAACTCAACTTCCCAATTTTTTGCACGAGAGAATAAGGACCTGAATGTCTTTCGACGTAAGTTAATCTCGCCACACAGACAAGAGACAAACACCCTTTCAACCGCTCAAACAAACCTGGTAGCTCTATTCACAATAATGTTGAGCAATCTTCTTCTGAGATCTTTATCAGCTATCATTTCCAGTTGCAAAATTTTCTTATCTAAAAATGTCTTAAGGACTCAAGCCGTTTTCCTTGTGTATGCATTTAAACAATTCGTACATTAAAATTAAACTTACAGGAATAATTGTCGTCACGCAACATTTAAACAGAGCGAGAATTCCATAAAATAAACATGCTGTTTCATTCGTAACGACGCTTTCAACAGTTGATACGCATAAAATGTGGGACAAATACTTTTTATAAGCTAACATTAAAGTTCCAAGCCGATCTTGAGAAATAAGCTTACATTCTGGGCTTTCGCGATGACAGTCGTAAAACACTGCGTGGCTTCTAGTTTCTTCAGAACTGAACAAGAATCGAAATTGAACTCTACTATTTTGTCGACGTACAATATCTTCATGAGACGACGAAAACCATAATCGTTCGCTACATTACAAATCATATTCTTCACCACATACACTCGCTGAAAACATGTCGCTCGCAATTTCATTGTGACGACTCTACTAACCTAAAACAAAGCTGGCACCTCATTCCAGCGGTCTTGATTAATCGCAGTGTTCAAACTTCGTACTACCGCAAAATAACATGCTAATAGTAAAGTAACAATGACTTGGCACAAATGCGTTTTCCACCGTCGAGTCGCCACAGACAAAATAGCATGAATCCTTCGCATTTCGCGCATGCTCATTACGGTTTTCGAATGATTGACAGATTTCTTTACTAGGGCGATCATCACTTTTCGAAAAGCGGCAAGATCAAGATTAAAGGTAGATTACAAAAAGTAGAGAACAAAGATCGGATGATCAAAATTCGGGCACGATTTCAACAGATTATTTCACCACAAGCTCGCGCCGAATTTAGTGTCGACCCGTACAATTAAGTTTTGATTCGGTCTGCTCGCGCATGCGCTTAACCGTGAAAATCGGCTTTTAATGTAAATACACTTGCTGGTCTTAAAGCGAAGAAAAAACAAATATGAGCTAGCATTTCCGTTCTCTTTTCGTAGTTCTGCTCGATATATTTTTTGGCACCATCTGCGGCCAGTTACTCTCAATGTAGCAAAACTAATGTTTCTGACACATTACCCGCACTCTTGGTATGGAAATTTGGATGACAAAAGGCCTCTCAACTATAAACCCTGTTTGCAAAAATTAACTGATCATGAAATCGTCACTTTTCATTCATTACAGGTTGAGAGTAATGACACAGTTACCATACCAGGTATGACATCTCCCAACATAAAGGAGATTTATTAAAAGACTGAGATTGATACGCCAGAAAAATTAATGTTGCTTAAAAGTCGAGCAAACAAAGTATTTCAGTCTGTATAGGAAGTATGTTACAGCAATAAAGAAATTTTGGCCTCTGCCGTTTGAAACATGTGTTCTCCTAATCATCAACAAGCCCAAGGAATTATCATGGGTGTAGTTGGAATGGTGGCAGAGAAAAGGGGTATCAGGAAAACGATTGAAGATCTGCTTAGTGACGAGACTTTGGGCAATTATTTCAATTATTTCATCTCAATACGTGCACCTGACTGGGTGAGATTTAACATGGCAGACCGCAATTAACTCCACCAAGTTTGGTAGGGCAGGGGTAAGATGTAATACATCTGTATAGCAATAAATGAGAAAATGTCATAGTTTTACTTGTTAATATAGGGTCAGGAGTGAGGGATTAGATGGAATCCAAGGCCAGCACTGTCAAAGCAGAAAAACAACACCAGAAACCAATCCCGTATGTATCATTTTCAATCATTATTGCCGGTTTTCACTGTCACGCCATCAAACTAAAAATTAATAACCATCCACTGAATGAAGTCGAGAAATTGGCACGTTATAGACGATGAATAAATAAGAAGTCTCTCTAAGCATCATTTCTGTGCGGTATTCCGTACTCGAGTTATTGGACGAAATCTTCCACACAAATTTATAAAGATTAGTCTGGAGATGCCATATTTATGTCCTTCCGAGGGAAACTAACATGGCGACCGGAAATAGCTTAGAAAAAAAAAATCTGGAGATCACTTTTGCCAGAAGAGAGGTTTGTTTTCTTCTATAAACTTTGGAAAATTTAGACAAATATTCCTGCTTAAACTTACATTGTTTAGAATGCTGAAAATCGGGGGAAGAGTCATTTTGAAGACATGGAACAGCTCTGGCAAAGCTGTCCTCCTGATGTCAGGCACGATGAAAATTTGGAGATTGAAATTGTTCTATTGTCGACAGAATGCACAATATCAGATATGATGAATGCAAAGAACTAGTTAACCGTTTCTTTGTGTCACTCACAAACGGACATGATTTCTTACCTAAAATATAACTTCTGGAGGCACCCTTTCCTCTTGATTTGGTTACTACGGTTTATTTTGAAGTAATTAATGATACAAAGGGGAATACCAAGCCATTCTGAACAATTTGAGCCTAAATACTTATAATAAATATTACAATAATATAAGTGGAATGATGAAAATATAGGCTTTTCTTGCTAGCCCTGCTTTTCTAAATCACAATTGTTTTCTCTAGCAATTTAGCTGCAGTTAGTAGAAGGGCTTAAAGCCTCAACTTCACTGGTTAGTTAACGATGTGATGAATGCAAGGAACTAGCTAGCCTTTGCTTTATGTCACTCATAAACTGACATGATTTCTTATCTAAAATATAAGTTCTGGAGGCACCCTTTCCTGTTTATTTTGCTACTACAGTTTATCTTGAAGTGACAAATGATACAAACACTGGACGAAAAAATGGATTTACATAGGTGGTAAATGTGGTGCAAAATTGTAGTAAATGCTACACTTGCTTATGTTTGCTCAACTTTATATCGAAGACAATATCATCTGCGGAGAATATTTGCTCACCATGGCAATGCTCGTAAATGCCGCATTTGTCAGCAAATTTGGCTGCTCTGCAAAACTGGTGTGCAAGTGTGTATGTGGTCAGCATTTGTTTGTGTAGCAAATATGAGTCCAAATTTGTCAATTTGACTTTTATTAGCCTGCGAACAGCAGAAGTATTCCCGGTCGTCGCTTCTCTCCCGCCGAAAAATAACGTCTGCGAAAACGTGCCTAGAAAAAAATTCCGTGACGTCAAAGCTTTTGTCTTGTTGTTGGCCAATAACATTCCCTGATAGAATTTGACACTCGTGTACACGCGCGATGCAGAGTGAGAGACGCGGGAACCGCCGACTTATAGTTTAGAACTGGCATTTGCTATGAGCTCGGGCGAGACACCCGAAAAAGATTTCCACGTCTGAGGTTTGTTTTCTATGCAAAGTAAAAGTTTTCAGTGAAGAGAAGATTAAAGTGTTTGGAAAAAGTTCTCTGTAAATTCACAAATTAATTCTGCGTTCAACTGAAGTCGATCTGTCTGCTTGCGTTGGAAGCCTTGCCGCTCCAAATGTTATAATCGTCAGCTTCGCTGCAAGAGGGATTTGGACAAAGTAGCAGAATTCGAGAAGGAAATCAAATAAGATTTAATAATGATGGCCCGTTCCGTGTAAAACAACTTGCTAAAGAGCCAGGACAAACGCCAGAGACGAAAAAGAGTCTGTGCTTTGAAGGTGCGAATGTAAATAATCGCTCGCAATTAAATGTCCATTCGATCCGAGCTTTGGTGTTTCTTCTTTTGTAAGCCCTTCTCCGCCCCCGTTATTACTTTTGGTGCTGTTAGCCTCCAGTAGCTTTGCTTTCATCTCGTCGTTTTTTCGTTCCAAACGGCTTGCTTCAAAATGCTTCTGGAGGAGTAACATCTGGCTTCAATGATCGAGTGTTGACCTCCACGCCGAAGTGCACACAAAGATTACAATAAATAAACATGATGCAGTTGATGATATATTCGTTTAACCCTTTAAACCCTACGATCAAGATTTGAATTCTCACTTGCTCCCCCTATTCATTTCCTACAGAAGTGGTGGGGGGGGGGGGGGGGGGGGGAGTTGTTTAAATATCCAGAGAATTCATCTTGTGTCATCATGGCTGTAATTCTCATAACCACTATGTTTTACAAAGCATTGATATTACAAGATAAAATTTCAAGCTGATCACTCATAGGGCTTTAAAAAGGGTTAAAACAGGCTCTACGTGTGGTATAAAATCACGAAATAAATAATTGTAAGTTGAGGCCCCAAGATGCAATCTAGCTACACTGTATTTAATCAACATGAGAACCCCTTAAATGCAATGCATAGGTGGTGAAAAATTGACATTAAATGTTGTGGCTTTCTCAGAAATGTGCATATTTGTCATTATAATACATCAAATATTTTCGCTTGCGCGCGATTGGTCTAAACGCCTCACGTGACCGAATATACCCCAGCTAAAACTGGGGAATATCCGAGGATATTCGCTAAGTAATATTACCCAATTTCAAAAACTTCAAGGAGCGTCATGTTTGCAATTAAAATGAATGTCAAGATGGGGGAACGGTTTGCTTTTCTGACAGAAGGAGAGATAAACCTGCTGGTCGATAAACCAGTACCAGAAAACAACATACGCTCTAAACGTTTTTGACGGTAAGCTGTTCGTAAATGTTGAAATACTCAAGCTCGTATTTGCGACATTTTCTCTTGGTTTGAACTCTGTTTAACAGTCCTTGAATTAAAAATGTGGTAAAACTTAAAAATATGAAAGGCAAAAAGTTTTAGCCCATCTCATGTAAGAGTATTTATGGCTTTCTTTCAGTCTGGCGAAATGAGAAAGCCATCAACAAGCTGTTAAACGAGTTTAATTAATGAGCTCGAAGCTCGCTCACACGACGGCAAATATTACAGTTGTAATTCATGAGAGCAATTCGTGCTGGCCTGGATATAAGGAATTTAAATAACGAAAACATAAATTTCAGTACCATTACTGACTGAGTTCAAGCCGGTAAATGATGCTATCAATGCTCACCTGGTCGAGATCGCTCGCGAACATAAAATTTCGTCTACGAAACAAAAACCAGCCATGATACCCCGAGATGTCGAAAGTCTCTTCGAAGAGAAGCAGCTTGTCATACTCTCGAGCAGCAAGTTTAATCCTCAGTGATTGTGAGCGACTTCGTTGCTGGCTCCATTTAATGTCAAGTTAGCAAAGAAAGCGCTTTGATGGAATCCGGCAAAAACAACCGGTGGCGTCGTATTCGACTGCAGGTTCAGCTTCGATTTCTTCACAGGTCGTTTTCGGCTAGCAAATTCCACATTTGTATTTTCGATATAAAGTGCTGCTCCAATTGAACACGAGATAAATGAAGAGAACGGCAAAGCTCCGGCTGTTTTGTTGACGGCAGTTTACACTGACGTTTTACGAAATGCGATACTTTACAGTTTTTCGCTTTCAGTGATCTTTAGCTTGTTCTCGGGAGGTAGTTAGATTCCTTGTAACCTTATCCACCACTTGTATCTTGCTTTTGTCTTTCAAGGAATTAAACAAGTTTACTTTCCTTTCAAATGTTTTATCTTTTCCCCAAACAAACGCTTTCGACCTGAAGCGAAATCTGACGTGGAGATTTTGGAGGCCAACTGACAAACTTTGACGTGATTGACATATGACAGAATGGCAGATCCTGCCGATTCACGCGAGATTCCCGCATGTTGCGAAAAATATTTGAAGGATAATAAACACAAGAGCCTCCATTTGACTTTAAAAATATGCTCAGATGTTTGTCCTTGGACATTATCTGCTCCTCGAAGCTCACAGTTTTCCTCGAAATTCGCTCTCCGAAAACTGTTCGCTTCTCGGAACAGATAATGTCCGCGGACAAATATCTGAGCATGTTTTCGCGCCAAATGGAGGCTATTGTGTTTATAACCACTCACAAAAGTTTTGATTAACATTAATTTTGGCAGGGATACAGTTCAGGAAACAAGGTGGATTATTTCAAAACAACTAAAATTTAACAGTGGAAATTTAAAGAACAACAATCCAGTTTTCCTTTAACAAAGGAGATCTAAAAAGTTGTGGGAAAAATATTACTGGAAGAGTGTTAACATGAGAACATTGTTTACAAGTTTTTTTCAGATAAATGATGGGAAAAATATAATACATGTAGCAAGATTCTCAGCATGTTTATACTACAGTTATTGGATTGTTTCTATGGAAATGCATGTAAGACATGTCAAAGGTATCAAAAAATGTGTTCAGCCACATATGCTAAGCCAAAGCCAATATTAAGTGACTGTAATCTTCAGCATGCAAATTTTCTTGTTACAGTCATCTATTGTGTAGTTCCAGAAAATGTCCATACTCCCCCCACAGAAGGGATTGGAGATTCCGGAGGGGTGGGGGTTATCAAAGGCCCAAATATGTAAGTGAATGTATGAACCTTGACTGGAATTTCCAGAGAGGTGGGGGAGGGGGGCTGTGGTCTAAGGAAAAATCCATTCCATGGGGGAGGTATGGATAATTTTTGGAACTACACATTTTATTGCAGCTGCAAATGAAAAATTGCTTTTAAATGTTGTGTGAAACCATATTTCAAACATTAACCAGGGTTAGTACAAAACTTTTAATTTCAGAATATTTTCAGAATAACTTCAAGCATATTGCCTTCTTTACACACTTTTTAAAGGCTGTAAATGCAAAACGTTGTATGAAATAACTCCAAAGGAGAGGATCTTATTTGAGCCCAAGAAAAAGACCTCAAAAGTCTCAATTTTATCCAAAATGAAAACTTACGCATGACAATTTTACCTGTGTTTTCTCATTTCCTGTGAAATTTGACATTTATTTTCTTGGGCTGCCCTAAGAAATTGTCTTTGGTGTTTCACAGGCAACGTTGAAAAGTGTAAAAAAAAAAGAATGCAATATCTATGGCTTAAAATACTCTGGTAGAATGACATATTTGTTTTGGAATTACATACCACGTCAAAATAACTGAGTAAGTGTTAACGTCTACGTTTCTTTAATTTAATATATTTTTTGCGTCCTTTTCAACATGCATCAGTTGCATTCCTTGGTACAGCAGGAAAGCAGTTCTTTGAGCACCATCTCTTCAAGCTCTGCCACTCTCTTGTATGTAACATTCAACATTTTTAGCTGGACCAAAATGTATTGTTGAGTGGACTTACTCACAATCAATGCCCATGCCAAAAGCAATTGTTGCAACTAATTAAGAATTGGTTCATGCTTACCGTGCGTATATCGAGTTATGGATGCACGCGGGAAAGTTTTGAGAGCACAAGAGAAGCGTAACAGTTGCTCGAGGCGTGGCCGAGAGCAACTATAGCTTCTTGAGTGTTCTCCAAACTTCCCAAGTGCAATCAGAACTCGATTAAATACACACAGCTAGAAGCATGAACCAATTATTTTATAACATAGTTAAAAATAAAATAAGGATTTGGAAAACAGGTTTTTATTTCGTGATTATTTACAAAATTCTCTGTAAAAAGAAGACAGTGAAAATGATTTCCCATATCGGTTTAATCGAAACATTTCATGAAACTTCGACAAGCTCTTATAAATATACATTCTTTATGGTGTTGTCTCTCTGTAAAACATAACATAACATAACATAACATAACATAACGCGCGCATACTTCCCCTATCTGACTTGCACACGTCATCAGATGGAAGCACGGGCGTGCTTATGTTTAACAATTATTCCACGAGCGCACGTTGGATATGAGATGACAGATAGCCAACGAGGCGCGTAGCGCCGAGCGCCGAGTTTGCTATAATCATTTCATATCCAACAAGCACGGCGGAATAATTGTTTTATTAAAAGCAACCAACAAATAATGCTGCATTTTGCGGATTTCGCTTTGCAAAAACAATTAGAAGAGTCAGTTCAATGCTCTCTATTTCTCGGGCATGGTATTATGGCTCATATTCCATGGACGCTAAGCCAATCAAATCGCTCGAAATGCATTATACAATGGTCCAGTTTTTAGTAGTAAGAAATGTACCATGATGACGCCAATAGTAATTAGATTAGGATACACGCGCGCGCTATGTTATAAAACGCGAATCGGTCCTTGTTTGACTGTGGGGTGCAAAAGTGTAGCATTTCTAGCAACACAGTCTTTGGATCTTTCTTCTGAGGTAAAGATTTTGTCCCCAAGGAGGGTCTTCAGTGTTGAGTATACAACGGCACACCTTTTGATAGTTTGCGTGTAAATGATGGTTCTGGTTGCTGCTGAGCCACAGTCTTTCATCTCATCGGCTATCCAGAAGAAATACTCTCCAAGGCTAGCATTTTTCCCCATGTATTGGACAACATAGGCTAAGTTTTCTTTGTTTGGGTTTTCATGAACAATGCGGTAACCATCCATTAGCAGCATTTCAAATATTGTGTCCCTGGTATCCTTTGTGGCCGTGGCAGTCAATGCAATGCATGGGATTCTTGGAAGAAGGGACCGGAACTCGTGCAAACGTGAAAACCAAACTCGAGAAGCTGCTTGTTTGTTCGTTTTTGACTTTCCTCTAGAATGGAAAATACATTTGTATTAACATGTAAGCTAAACGAAATATTATCCAGCTAGAACATTCAGTTTTTCCAGCTAAAGTGGGTGAAACAAGCGCTCTACTTGTTAATTTATACGATGTAAACATGAGACGCAATTCACACGCATAATTTAGGAACATCGCCAATGTTAATAAAACTTTGCTTATAAGCTGAAATGCATAAATGATTCTTGAAAGCAATAAAGAAATGGAATAAAGCTTCCCAGAGGCAAATGACATGTCCCTCATCAACAGCGACAGCTCTCACTGAACTTGTGTAAACATCGCTCGACAACATCCATCTCGTTTCACCGAGCCAAGGCTCTGGTGATCCAAACACGATTGAATAACTTCCTTTTTCGACTGATCGATTTCTTCATCGTAACAGATATCACTAGGTGATACTGCACTTGTTCCATGGGATGTTAAGCGACTGACTTGGTCTTTCACCAGGTTAACCAGCGGCGATGCAACGATTACAATGGTCGTTTCACAATATGAACATGGGAATACACAACAGGCAAAGCCTGAAATACTACAGACTTTCCGAAATCAGTCGGAAGATTCACGAAAACATCGCTCTTAGATTCAACGACAAGTCGCAAGGCTTTCTCTTGATGCTTGTTAAGTCTTTCAAATCTGAAAACTTCGCATAATTTCCTCAACGCATCTTCCGCCATATTTTCCCACGCGTTAGCGAGAGATCCACGAAAAAACTCGCGAGTTACTTCTTGGAATATGCAAGGTGAATTATGATTGGTCGCTAACATTTGACTTCACGGAAATTTTTTGTCGGCTCGTTTTTGCAGACGTTATTTTTCGGCGGGAGAGAAGCGACGACCGGAAATACGTCTGCTGTTCGCAGGCTAGACTTTTATTTGCTTCCTTGAAAAACTTATGCAAAGTTTCAGCTTTTCTTGTGATTGCTCTATGCAGCAAATTTGTCCAAAGCGTTTTTGCTCATATTTGTGTCGGATAGTAAAAACCGTCCAATTATCACCATTGTATTTATTTACCACAGAAGCAAATTTAATCAATCTTTTTTTCTTTTGTTAAGGTTTGCTCTTGGTGGCAAACCTGATCAAATTCCTACGTTGAATATGTTTGCTCTGAGCCACAAACATTATCCAATTATCAACAGCCCGCATATTTACCCAGGGTGCTAAATATTATCAAACTCCCAACACCCGATTGATGCCATGCTATTTCGTATGCAAAGTTAGGCAAAATCTCATTATTAGCACAATATTTCCTCCGATTTGCAAACATACTCCAAAAATAAAAAACGTTTTTTTTTTTTATTTTTATTTTATTTTTTTTTTTTTCATTTTTATTTGCAAGAAAACACCAGTTACATACAATAATAAACTAGACAGTACTTACGCACTTACACTTTGTACAATATTACAATTAGCTTACTCACTCGTTGGCCCGCTAACACACC
>NW_028145770.1:142500-274059 GCF_977016875.1 Pavona decussata | reverse complement strand
ATCTGGCTACAGAAATTGAGCACATTTTGAGACTTTCTAAGCTGAAGGAATATGCTAGTCATTAACAATACTCCAGTTACGGTTTATCACAATAAAGTAAGGTCAGGAAATACTATGAAAGAGAAAAGAGGGGCTTTTCTTTGGAATTAGACGTGACATTGACACCCGAGTGAAATGAGACATGACCTGTGATCCGACTAAACAAGTGTGACACTTGGTAATTATTAACGGCGCCAACGCATCTTAAATCTCAACCAAAACCCGGTCTTTAAGCGCTCAAGACTAGCCTTCCACAAAAGAATCGGCTTAATCGGGGCAAACCAGCGTTTTAAATTGATTTTCCGTGTTAATTATAAGTTCAAGACGTAATGAGAATCACGCCGAACGAACATCTGCAAATTATTTATGACATTGAGTCCGGAAATCCGACCAAAATCGCACTTCTCGACTAATCGATGACTAGCCTAACAACGCTACAGTTATAACGGCGAAAAATAATAGAATAGCTTTTCAAACTCACGCTTCTTGAAGAGAAAATCCTTGCCCATTCTTGCTAGTGTTTTCCATATCAGCTTATATCCCGGATGTTGAAATCAACATTTGAAAAGGGAAGGGTTAGCGCCCTTTTCCACCACAAAAATATATTAAGTCTTTGGCTGGGTAAACAATTCGCGAAAATTTCACGTTGCCCGAAAAGAACTCATCCCTAAGACCTACTTTTTAAAGCCAAAGACTGTCACCTCCTCAAGCAAAGCCCACAATATACAAGCCTTTAATAGTCCAAGCCCGAGTAACTGAAAATTACTCGTTTAGCTTAAAAGAGGACTATTGGTAGCAAGCATATTAGTACGAGGCAGAAACTGAGCTCGTAAGACTTCTCCCCTCACTAGACTTAATGATGTCCTCAGGAAAACTTTGCTTCAGGAAGCCAAACGAAACGCTAGGTCTAATGACTTAGTTCTGATCTCAGAGCGCGCGCCGAATTCAAAGCCAAATCGTTGCGCGGGTTAGAAGACGTTTGAGAGAGAGTGGGGCTAGGTTAGCAAATCAGGGAGGGGGGGGGGGGGTAGTAGAAAAATATTTTGGTTTTATAAATATTTGCTAATGACCATTGTAATCTATTGAGTTACTGATGTGAAATTCAATAAGAAACGCTAAAAAAAAAAAAAAATAAATAAATAAATAAATATCTTAAGAAAAGGTAACAAAAACGTCAATTTCTGTAGCCACCTTCTGGAAAATCAGCTCAGAAAGCACAAGGGTATATCCTTGAATTTGCAAGAAAGGATTGATATTCTGCTTTGCATCATAAATCACTTCAGAATGATTCGTAGAAATGAAATGAACAAGAAACGGTGCTTTTAAGAGTTGTATTTTTTGGCTAGAAATCATGTCCTTAATGACTGCCATAGAACAAAGGCTAACAGGTCTCTTAGATACAACATATCCTGAAATGACAGGCTAAGTTCGGGCTTCAAGGGCCTCTGTTAACATCAGTTACATTGCTTGACAAAAAAGAAACGTGATTTAGACAAGCAGGGCTATAATATATGCACCATATTTTCATTTGATCAAGCTCATTGGACTCATTTGACTTATACCATTGAGCTTTCTGAGCTGATTTTCAAAAAGGTGGCTACAGAAATTGAGCACATTTTGAGACTTTCTAAGCTGAAGGAATATGCTAGTCATTAACAATACTCCAGTTACGGTTTATCACAATAAAGTAAGGTCAGGAAATACTATGAAAGAGAAAAGAGGGGCTTTTCTTTGGAATTAGACGTGACATTGACACCCGAGTGAAATGAGACATGACCTGTGATCCGACTAAACAAGTGTGACACTTGGTAATTATTAACGGCGCCAACGCATCTTAAATCTCAACCAAAACCCGGTCTTTAAGCGCTCAAGACTAGCCTTCCACAAAAGAATCGGCTTAATCGGGGCAAACCAGCGTTTTAAATTGATTTTCCGTGTTAATTATAAGTTCAAGACGTAATGAGAATCACGCCGAACGAACATCTGCAAATTATTTATGACATTGAGTCCGGAAATCCGACCAAAATCGCACTTCTCGACTAATCGATGACTAGCCTAACAACGCTACAGTTATAACGGCGAAAAATAATAGAATAGCTTTTCAAACTCACGCTTCTTGAAGAGAAAATCCTTGCCCATTCTTGCTAGTGTTTTCCATATCAGCTTATATCCCGGATGTTGAAATCAACATTTGAAAAGGGAAGGGTTAGCGCCCTTTTCCACCACAAAAATATATTAAGTCTTTGGCTGGGTAAACAATTCGCGAAAATTTCACGTTGCCCGAAAAGAACTCATCCCTAAGACCTACTTTTTAAAGCCAAAGACTGTCACCTCCTCAAGCAAAGCCCACAATATACAAGCCTTTAATAGTCCAAGCCCGAGTAACTGAAAATTACTCGTTTAGCTTAAAAGAGGACTATTGGTAGCAAGCATATTAGTACGAGGCAGAAACTGAGCTCGTAAGACTTCTCCCCTCACTAGACTTAATGATGTCCTCAGGAAAACTTTGCTTCAGGAAGCCAAACGAAACGCTAGGTCTAATGACTTAGTTCTGATCTCAGAGCGCGCGCCGAATTCAAAGCCAAATCGTTGCGCGGGTTAGAAGACGTTTGAGAGAGAGTGGGGCTAGGTTAGCAAATCAGGGAGGGGGGGGGGGGGTAGTAGAAAAATATTTTGGTTTTATAAATATTTGCTAATGACCATTGTAATCTATTGAGTTACTGATGTGAAATTCAATAAGAAACGCTAAAAAAAAAAAAAAATAAATAAATAAATAAATATCTTAAGAAAAGGTAACAAAAACGTCAATTTCTGTAGCCACCTTCTGGAAAATCAGCTCAGAAAGCACAAGGGTATATCCTTGAATTTGCAAGAAAGGATTGATATTCTGCTTTGCATCATAAATCACTTCAGAATGATTCGTAGAAATGAAATGAACAAGAAACGGTGCTTTTAAGAGTTGTATTTTTTGGCTAGAAATCATGTCCTTAATGACTGCCATAGAACAAAGGCTAACAGGTCTCTTAGATACAACATATCCTGAAATGACAGGCTAAGTTCGGGCTTCAAGGGCCTCTGTTAACATCAGTTACATTGCTTGACAAAAAAGAAACGTGATTTAGACAAGCAGGGCTATAATATATGCACCATATTTTCATTTGATCAAGCTCATTGGACTCATTTGACTTATACCATTGAGCTTTCTGAGCTGATTTTCAAAAAGGTGGCTACAGAAATTGAGCACATTTTGAGACTTTCTAAGCTGAAGGAATATGCTAGTCATTAACAATACTCCAGTTACGGTTTATCACAATAAAGTAAGGTCAGGAAATACTATGAAAGAGAAAAGAGGGGCTTTTCTTTGGAATTAGACGTGACATTGACACCCGAGTGAAATGAGACATGACCTGTGATCCGACTAAACAAGTGTGACACTTGGTAATTATTAACGGCGCCAACGCATCTTAAATCTCAACCAAAACCCGGTCTTTAAGCGCTCAAGACTAGCCTTCCACAAAAGAATCGGCTTAATCGGGGCAAACCAGCGTTTTAAATTGATTTTCCGTGTTAATTATAAGTTCAAGACGTAATGAGAATCACGCCGAACGAACATCTGCAAATTATTTATGACATTGAGTCCGGAAATCCGACCAAAATCGCACTTCTCGACTAATCGATGACTAGCCTAACAACGCTACAGTTATAACGGCGAAAAATAATAGAATAGCTTTTCAAACTCACGCTTCTTGAAGAGAAAATCCTTGCCCATTCTTGCTAGTGTTTTCCATATCAGCTTATATCCCGGATGTTGAAATCAACATTTGAAAAGGGAAGGGTTAGCGCCCTTTTCCACCACAAAAATATATTAAGTCTTTGGCTGGGTAAACAATTCGCGAAAATTTCACGTTGCCCGAAAAGAACTCATCCCTAAGACCTACTTTTTAAAGCCAAAGACTGTCACCTCCTCAAGCAAAGCCCACAATATACAAGCCTTTAATAGTCCAAGCCCGAGTAACTGAAAATTACTCGTTTAGCTTAAAAGAGGACTATTGGTAGCAAGCATATTAGTACGAGGCAGAAACTGAGCTCGTAAGACTTCTCCCCTCACTAGACTTAATGATGTCCTCAGGAAAACTTTGCTTCAGGAAGCCAAACGAAACGCTAGGTCTAATGACTTAGTTCTGATCTCAGAGCGCGCGCCGAATTCAAAGCCAAATCGTTGCGCGGGTTAGAAGACGTTTGAGAGAGAGTGGGGCTAGGTTAGCAAATCAGGGAGGGGGGGGGGGGGGTAGTAGAAAAATATTTTGGTTTTATAAATATTTGCTAATGACCATTGTAATCTATTGAGTTACTGATGTGAAATTCAATAAGAAACGCTAAAAAAAAAAAAAAATAAATAAATAAATAAATATCTTAAGAAAAGGTAACAAAAACGTCAATTTCTGTAGCCACCTTCTGGAAAATCAGCTCAGAAAGCACAAGGGTATATCCTTGAATTTGCAAGAAAGGATTGATATTCTGCTTTGCATCATAAATCACTTCAGAATGATTCGTAGAAATGAAATGAACAAGAAACGGTGCTTTTAAGAGTTGTATTTTTTGGCTAGAAATCATGTCCTTAATGACTGCCATAGAACAAAGGCTAACAGGTCTCTTAGATACAACATATCCTGAAATGACAGGCTAAGTTCGGGCTTCAAGGGCCTCTGTTAACATCAGTTACATTGCTTGACAAAAAAGAAACGTGATTTAGACAAGCAGGGCTATAATATATGCACCATATTTTCATTTGATCAAGCTCATTGGACTCATTTGACTTATACCATTGAGCTTTCTGAGCTGATTTTCAAAAAGGTGGCTACAGAAATTGAGCACATTTTGAGACTTTCTAAGCTGAAGGAATATGCTAGTCATTAACAATACTCCAGTTACGGTTTATCACAATAAAGTAAGGTCAGGAAATACTATGAAAGAGAAAAGAGGGGCTTTTCTTTGGAATTAGACGTGACATTGACACCCGAGTGAAATGAGACATGACCTGTGATCCGACTAAACAAGTGTGACACTTGGTAATTATTAACGGCGCCAACGCATCTTAAATCTCAACCAAAACCCGGTCTTTAAGCGCTCAAGACTAGCCTTCCACAAAAGAATCGGCTTAATCGGGGCAAACCAGCGTTTTAAATTGATTTTCCGTGTTAATTATAAGTTCAAGACGTAATGAGAATCACGCCGAACGAACATCTGCAAATTATTTATGACATTGAGTCCGGAAATCCGACCAAAATCGCACTTCTCGACTAATCGATGACTAGCCTAACAACGCTACAGTTATAACGGCGAAAAATAATAGAATAGCTTTTCAAACTCACGCTTCTTGAAGAGAAAATCCTTGCCCATTCTTGCTAGTGTTTTCCATATCAGCTTATATCCCGGATGTTGAAATCAACATTTGAAAAGGGAAGGGTTAGCGCCCTTTTCCACCACAAAAATATATTAAGTCTTTGGCTGGGTAAACAATTCGCGAAAATTTCACGTTGCCCGAAAAGAACTCATCCCTAAGACCTACTTTTTAAAGCCAAAGACTGTCACCTCCTCAAGCAAAGCCCACAATATACAAGCCTTTAATAGTCCAAGCCCGAGTAACTGAAAATTACTCGTTTAGCTTAAAAGAGGACTATTGGTAGCAAGCATATTAGTACGAGGCAGAAACTGAGCTCGTAAGACTTCTCCCCTCACTAGACTTAATGATGTCCTCAGGAAAACTTTGCTTCAGGAAGCCAAACGAAACGCTAGGTCTAATGACTTAGTTCTGATCTCAGAGCGCGCGCCGAATTCAAAGCCAAATCGTTGCGCGGGTTAGAAGACGTTTGAGAGAGAGTGGGGCTAGGTTAGCAAATCAGGGAGGGGGGGGGGGGGGTAGTAGAAAAATATTTTGGTTTTATAAATATTTGCTAATGACCATTGTAATCTATTGAGTTACTGATGTGAAATTCAATAAGAAACGCTAAAAAAAAAAAAAAAATAAATAAATAAATAAATATCTTAAGAAAAGGTAACAAAAACGTCAATTTCTGTAGCCACCTTCTGGAAAATCAGCTCAGAAAGCACAAGGGTATATCCTTGAATTTGCAAGAAAGGATTGATATTCTGCTTTGCATCATAAATCACTTCAGAATGATTCGTAGAAATGAAATGAACAAGAAACGGTGCTTTTAAGAGTTGTATTTTTTGGCTAGAAATCATGTCCTTAATGACTGCCATAGAACAAAGGCTAACAGGTCTCTTAGATACAACATATCCTGAAATGACAGGCTAAGTTCGGGCTTCAAGGGCCTCTGTTAACATCAGTTACATTGCTTGACAAAAAAGAAACGTGATTTAGACAAGCAGGGCTATAATATATGCACCATATTTTCATTTGATCAAGCTCATTGGACTCATTTGACTTATACCATTGAGCTTTCTGAGCTGATTTTCAAAAAGGTGGCTACAGAAATTGAGCACATTTTGAGACTTTCTAAGCTGAAGGAATATGCTAGTCATTAACAATACTCCAGTTACGGTTTATCACAATAAAGTAAGGTCAGGAAATACTATGAAAGAGAAAAGAGGGGCTTTTCTTTGGAATTAGACGTGACATTGACACCCGAGTGAAATGAGACATGACCTGTGATCCGACTAAACAAGTGTGACACTTGGTAATTATTAACGGCGCCAACGCATCTTAAATCTCAACCAAAACCCGGTCTTTAAGCGCTCAAGACTAGCCTTCCACAAAAGAATCGGCTTAATCGGGGCAAACCAGCGTTTTAAATTGATTTTCCGTGTTAATTATAAGTTCAAGACGTAATGAGAATCACGCCGAACGAACATCTGCAAATTATTTATGACATTGAGTCCGGAAATCCGACCAAAATCGCACTTCTCGACTAATCGATGACTAGCCTAACAACGCTACAGTTATAACGGCGAAAAATAATAGAATAGCTTTTCAAACTCACGCTTCTTGAAGAGAAAATCCTTGCCCATTCTTGCTAGTGTTTTCCATATCAGCTTATATCCCGGATGTTGAAATCAACATTTGAAAAGGGAAGGGTTAGCGCCCTTTTCCACCACAAAAATATATTAAGTCTTTGGCTGGGTAAACAATTCGCGAAAATTTCACGTTGCCCGAAAAGAACTCATCCCTAAGACCTACTTTTTAAAGCCAAAGACTGTCACCTCCTCAAGCAAAGCCCACAATATACAAGCCTTTAATAGTCCAAGCCCGAGTAACTGAAAATTACTCGTTTAGCTTAAAAGAGGACTATTGGTAGCAAGCATATTAGTACGAGGCAGAAACTGAGCTCGTAAGACTTCTCCCCTCACTAGACTTAATGATGTCCTCAGGAAAACTTTGCTTCAGGAAGCCAAACGAAACGCTAGGTCTAATGACTTAGTTCTGATCTCAGAGCGCGCGCCGAATTCAAAGCCAAATCGTTGCGCGGGTTAGAAGACGTTTGAGAGAGAGTGGGGCTAGGTTAGCAAATCAGGGAGGGGGGGGGGGGGGTAGTAGAAAAATATTTTGGTTTTATAAATATTTGCTAATGACCATTGTAATCTATTGAGTTACTGATGTGAAATTCAATAAGAAACGCTAAAAAAAAAAAAAAATAAATAAATAAATAAATATCTTAAGAAAAGGTAACAAAAACGTCAATTTCTGTAGCCACCTTCTGGAAAATCAGCTCAGAAAGCACAAGGGTATATCCTTGAATTTGCAAGAAAGGATTGATATTCTACTTTGCATCATAAATCACTTCAGAATGATTCGTAGAAATGAAATGAACAAGAAACGGTGCTTTTAAGAGTTGTATTTTTTGGCTAGAAATCATGTCCTTAATGACTGCCATAGAACAAAGGCTAACAGGTCTCTTAGATACAACATATCCTGAAATGACAGGCTAAGTTCGGGCTTCAAGGGCCTCTGTTAACATCAGTTACATTGCTTGACAAAAAAGAAACGTGATTTAGACAAGCAGGGCTATAATATATGCACCATATTTTCATTTGATCAAGCTCATTGGACTCATTTGACTTATACCATTGAGCTTTCTGAGCTGATTTTCAAAAAGGTGGCTACAGAAATTGAGCACATTTTGAGACTTTCTAAGCTGAAGGAATATGCTAGTCATTAACAATACTCCAGTTACGGTTTATCACAATAAAGTAAGGTCAGGAAATACTATGAAAGAGAAAAGAGGGGCTTTTCTTTGGAATTAGACGTGACATTGACACCCGAGTGAAATGAGACATGACCTGTGATCCGACTAAACAAGTGTGACACTTGGTAATTATTAACGGCGCCAACGCATCTTAAATCTCAACCAAAACCCGGTCTTTAAGCGCTCAAGACTAGCCTTCCACAAAAGAATCGGCTTAATCGGGGCAAACCAGCGTTTTAAATTGATTTTCCGTGTTAATTATAAGTTCAAGACGTAATGAGAATCACGCCGAACGAACATCTGCAAATTATTTATGACATTGAGTCCGGAAATCCGACCAAAATCGCACTTCTCGACTAATCGATGACTAGCCTAACAACGCTACAGTTATAACGGCGAAAAATAATAGAATAGCTTTTCAAACTCACGCTTCTTGAAGAGAAAATCCTTGCCCATTCTTGCTAGTGTTTTCCATATCAGCTTATATCCCGGATGTTGAAATCAACATTTGAAAAGGGAAGGGTTAGCGCCCTTTTCCACCACAAAAATATATTAAGTCTTTGGCTGGGTAAACAATTCGCGAAAATTTCACGTTGCCCGAAAAGAACTCATCCCTAAGACCTACTTTTTAAAGCCAAAGACTGTCACCTCCTCAAGCAAAGCCCACAATATACAAGCCTTTAATAGTCCAAGCCCGAGTAACTGAAAATTACTCGTTTAGCTTAAAAGAGGACTATTGGTAGCAAGCATATTAGTACGAGGCAGAAACTGAGCTCGTAAGACTTCTCCCCTCACTAGACTTAATGATGTCCTCAGGAAAACTTTGCTTCAGGAAGCCAAACGAAACGCTAGGTCTAATGACTTAGTTCTGATCTCAGAGCGCGCGCCGAATTCAAAGCCAAATCGTTGCGCGGGTTAGAAGACGTTTGAGAGAGAGTGGGGCTAGGTTAGCAAATCAGGGAGGGGGGGGGGGGGTAGTAGAAAAATATTTTGGTTTTATAAATATTTGCTAATGACCATTGTAATCTATTGAGTTACTGATGTGAAATTCAATAAGAAACGCTAAAAAAAAAAAAAAATAAATAAATAAATAAATATCTTAAGAAAAGGTAACAAAAACGTCAATTTCTGTAGCCACCTTCTGGAAAATCAGCTCAGAAAGCACAAGGGTATATCCTTGAATTTGCAAGAAAGGATTGATATTCTGCTTTGCATCATAAATCACTTCAGAATGATTCGTAGAAATGAAATGAACAAGAAACGGTGCTTTTAAGAGTTGTATTTTTTGGCTAGAAATCATGTCCTTAATGACTGCCATAGAACAAAGGCTAACAGGTCTCTTAGATACAACATATCCTGAAATGACAGGCTAAGTTCGGGCTTCAAGGGCCTCTGTTAACATCAGTTACATTGCTTGACAAAAAAGAAACGTGATTTAGACAAGCAGGGCTATAATATATGCACCATATTTTCATTTGATCAAGCTCATTGGACTCATTTGACTTATACCATTGAGCTTTCTGAGCTGATTTTCAAAAAGGTGGCTACAGAAATTGAGCACATTTTGAGACTTTCTAAGCTGAAGGAATATGCTAGTCATTAACAATACTCCAGTTACGGTTTATCACAATAAAGTAAGGTCAGGAAATACTATGAAAGAGAAAAGAGGGGCTTTTCTTTGGAATTAGACGTGACATTGACACCCGAGTGAAATGAGACATGACCTGTGATCCGACTAAACAAGTGTGACACTTGGTAATTATTAACGGCGCCAACGCATCTTAAATCTCAACCAAAACCCGGTCTTTAAGCGCTCAAGACTAGCCTTCCACAAAAGAATCGGCTTAATCGGGGCAAACCAGCGTTTTAAATTGATTTTCCGTGTTAATTATAAGTTCAAGACGTAATGAGAATCACGCCGAACGAACATCTGCAAATTATTTATGACATTGAGTCCGGAAATCCGACCAAAATCGCACTTCTCGACTAATCGATGACTAGCCTAACAACGCTACAGTTATAACGGCGAAAAATAATAGAATAGCTTTTCAAACTCACGCTTCTTGAAGAGAAAATCCTTGCCCATTCTTGCTAGTGTTTTCCATATCAGCTTATATCCCGGATGTTGAAATCAACATTTGAAAAGGGAAGGGTTAGCGCCCTTTTCCACCACAAAAATATATTAAGTCTTTGGCTGGGTAAACAATTCGCGAAAATTTCACGTTGCCCGAAAAGAACTCATCCCTAAGACCTACTTTTTAAAGCCAAAGACTGTCACCTCCTCAAGCAAAGCCCACAATATACAAGCCTTTAATAGTCCAAGCCCGAGTAACTGAAAATTACTCGTTTAGCTTAAAAGAGGACTATTGGTAGCAAGCATATTAGTACGAGGCAGAAACTGAGCTCGTAAGACTTCTCCCCTCACTAGACTTAATGATGTCCTCAGGAAAACTTTGCTTCAGGAAGCCAAACGAAACGCTAGGTCTAATGACTTAGTTCTGATCTCAGAGCGCGCGCCGAATTCAAAGCCAAATCGTTGCGCGGGTTAGAAGACGTTTGAGAGAGAGTGGGGCTAGGTTAGCAAATCAGGGAGGGGGGGGGGGGGGTAGTAGAAAAATATTTTGGTTTTATAAATATTTGCTAATGACCATTGTAATCTATTGAGTTACTGATGTGAAATTCAATAAGAAACGCTAAAAAAAAAAAAAAATAAATAAATAAATAAATATCTTAAGAAAAGGTAACAAAAACGTCAATTTCTGTAGCCACCTTCTGGAAAATCAGCTCAGAAAGCACAAGGGTATATCCTTGAATTTGCAAGAAAGGATTGATATTCTGCTTTGCATCATAAATCACTTCAGAATGATTCGTAGAAATGAAATGAACAAGAAACGGTGCTTTTAAGAGTTGTATTTTTTGGCTAGAAATCATGTCCTTAATGACTGCCATAGAACAAAGGCTAACAGGTCTCTTAGATACAACATATCCTGAAATGACAGGCTAAGTTCGGGCTTCAAGGGCCTCTGTTAACATCAGTTACATTGCTTGACAAAAAAGAAACGTGATTTAGACAAGCAGGGCTATAATATATGCACCATATTTTCATTTGATCAAGCTCATTGGACTCATTTGACTTATACCATTGAGCTTTCTGAGCTGATTTTCAAAAAGGTGGCTACAGAAATTGAGCACATTTTGAGACTTTCTAAGCTGAAGGAATATGCTAGTCATTAACAATACTCCAGTTACGGTTTATCACAATAAAGTAAGGTCAGGAAATACTATGAAAGAGAAAAGAGGGGCTTTTCTTTGGAATTAGACGTGACATTGACACCCGAGTGAAATGAGACATGACCTGTGATCCGACTAAACAAGTGTGACACTTGGTAATTATTAACGGCGCCAACGCATCTTAAATCTCAACCAAAACCCGGTCTTTAAGCGCTCAAGACTAGCCTTCCACAAAAGAATCGGCTTAATCGGGGCAAACCAGCGTTTTAAATTGATTTTCCGTGTTAATTATAAGTTCAAGACGTAATGAGAATCACGCCGAACGAACATCTGCAAATTATTTATGACATTGAGTCCGGAAATCCGACCAAAATCGCACTTCTCGACTAATCGATGACTAGCCTAACAACGCTACAGTTATAACGGCGAAAAATAATAGAATAGCTTTTCAAACTCACGCTTCTTGAAGAGAAAATCCTTGCCCATTCTTGCTAGTGTTTTCCATATCAGCTTATATCCCGGATGTTGAAATCAACATTTGAAAAGGGAAGGGTTAGCGCCCTTTTCCACCACAAAAATATATTAAGTCTTTGGCTGGGTAAACAATTCGCGAAAATTTCACGTTGCCCGAAAAGAACTCATCCCTAAGACCTACTTTTTAAAGCCAAAGACTGTCACCTCCTCAAGCAAAGCCCACAATATACAAGCCTTTAATAGTCCAAGCCCGAGTAACTGAAAATTACTCGTTTAGCTTAAAAGAGGACTATTGGTAGCAAGCATATTAGTACGAGGCAGAAACTGAGCTCGTAAGACTTCTCCCCTCACTAGACTTAATGATGTCCTCAGGAAAACTTTGCTTCAGGAAGCCAAACGAAACGCTAGGTCTAATGACTTAGTTCTGATCTCAGAGCGCGCGCCGAATTCAAAGCCAAATCGTTGCGCGGGTTAGAAGACGTTTGAGAGAGAGTGGGGCTAGGTTAGCAAATCAGGGAGGGGGGGGGGGGGGGTAGTAGAAAAATATTTTGGTTTTATAAATATTTGCTAATGACCATTGTAATCTATTGAGTTACTGATGTGAAATTCAATAAGAAACGCTAAAAAAAAAAAAAAATAAATAAATAAATAAATATCTTAAGAAAAGGTAACAAAAACGTCAATTTCTGTAGCCACCTTCTGGAAAATCAGCTCAGAAAGCACAAGGGTATATCCTTGAATTTGCAAGAAAGGATTGATATTCTGCTTTGCATCATAAATCACTTCAGAATGATTCGTAGAAATGAAATGAACAAGAAACGGTGCTTTTAAGAGTTGTATTTTTTGGCTAGAAATCATGTCCTTAATGACTGCCATAGAACAAAGGCTAACAGGTCTCTTAGATACAACATATCCTGAAATGACAGGCTAAGTTCGGGCTTCAAGGGCCTCTGTTAACATCAGTTACATTGCTTGACAAAAAAGAAACGTGATTTAGACAAGCAGGGCTATAATATATGCACCATATTTTCATTTGATCAAGCTCATTGGACTCATTTGACTTATACCATTGAGCTTTCTGAGCTGATTTTCAAAAAGGTGGCTACAGAAATTGAGCACATTTTGAGACTTTCTAAGCTGAAGGAATATGCTAGTCATTAACAATACTCCAGTTACGGTTTATCACAATAAAGTAAGGTCAGGAAATACTATGAAAGAGAAAAGAGGGGCTTTTCTTTGGAATTAGACGTGACATTGACACCCGAGTGAAATGAGACATGACCTGTGATCCGACTAAACAAGTGTGACACTTGGTAATTATTAACGGCGCCAACGCATCTTAAATCTCAACCAAAACCCGGTCTTTAAGCGCTCAAGACTAGCCTTCCACAAAAGAATCGGCTTAATCGGGGCAAACCAGCGTTTTAAATTGATTTTCCGTGTTAATTATAAGTTCAAGACGTAATGAGAATCACGCCGAACGAACATCTGCAAATTATTTATGACATTGAGTCCGGAAATCCGACCAAAATCGCACTTCTCGACTAATCGATGACTAGCCTAACAACGCTACAGTTATAACGGCGAAAAATAATAGAATAGCTTTTCAAACTCACGCTTCTTGAAGAGAAAATCCTTGCCCATTCTTGCTAGTGTTTTCCATATCAGCTTATATCCCGGATGTTGAAATCAACATTTGAAAAGGGAAGGGTTAGCGCCCTTTTCCACCACAAAAATATATTAAGTCTTTGGCTGGGTAAACAATTCGCGAAAATTTCACGTTGCCCGAAAAGAACTCATCCCTAAGACCTACTTTTTAAAGCCAAAGACTGTCACCTCCTCAAGCAAAGCCCACAATATACAAGCCTTTAATAGTCCAAGCCCGAGTAACTGAAAATTACTCGTTTAGCTTAAAAGAGGACTATTGGTAGCAAGCATATTAGTACGAGGCAGAAACTGAGCTCGTAAGACTTCTCCCCTCACTAGACTTAATGATGTCCTCAGGAAAACTTTGCTTCAGGAAGCCAAACGAAACGCTAGGTCTAATGACTTAGTTCTGATCTCAGAGCGCGCGCCGAATTCAAAGCCAAATCGTTGCGCGGGTTAGAAGACGTTTGAGAGAGAGTGGGGCTAGGTTAGCAAATCAGGGAGGGGGGGGGGGGGGGTAGTAGAAAAATATTTTGGTTTTATAAATATTTGCTAATGACCATTGTAATCTATTGAGTTACTGATGTGAAATTCAATAAGAAACGCTAAAAAAAAAAAAAAATAAATAAATAAATAAATATCTTAAGAAAAGGTAACAAAAACGTCAATTTCTGTAGCCACCTTCTGGAAAATCAGCTCAGAAAGCACAAGGGTATATCCTTGAATTTGCAAGAAAGGATTGATATTCTGCTTTGCATCATAAATCACTTCAGAATGATTCGTAGAAATGAAATGAACAAGAAACGGTGCTTTTAAGAGTTGTATTTTTTGGCTAGAAATCATGTCCTTAATGACTGCCATAGAACAAAGGCTAACAGGTCTCTTAGATACAACATATCCTGAAATGACAGGCTAAGTTCGGGCTTCAAGGGCCTCTGTTAACATCAGTTACATTGCTTGACAAAAAAGAAACGTGATTTAGACAAGCAGGGCTATAATATATGCACCATATTTTCATTTGATCAAGCTCATTGGACTCATTTGACTTATACCATTGAGCTTTCTGAGCTGATTTTCAAAAAGGTGGCTACAGAAATTGAGCACATTTTGAGACTTTCTAAGCTGAAGGAATATGCTAGTCATTAACAATACTCCAGTTACGGTTTATCACAATAAAGTAAGGTCAGGAAATACTATGAAAGAGAAAAGAGGGGCTTTTCTTTGGAATTAGACGTGACATTGACACCCGAGTGAAATGAGACATGACCTGTGATCCGACTAAACAAGTGTGACACTTGGTAATTATTAACGGCGCCAACGCATCTTAAATCTCAACCAAAACCCGGTCTTTAAGCGCTCAAGACTAGCCTTCCACAAAAGAATCGGCTTAATCGGGGCAAACCAGCGTTTTAAATTGATTTTCCGTGTTAATTATAAGTTCAAGACGTAATGAGAATCACGCCGAACGAACATCTGCAAATTATTTATGACATTGAGTCCGGAAATCCGACCAAAATCGCACTTCTCGACTAATCGATGACTAGCCTAACAACGCTACAGTTATAACGGCGAAAAATAATAGAATAGCTTTTCAAACTCACGCTTCTTGAAGAGAAAATCCTTGCCCATTCTTGCTAGTGTTTTCCATATCAGCTTATATCCCGGATGTTGAAATCAACATTTGAAAAGGGAAGGGTTAGCGCCCTTTTCCACCACAAAAATATATTAAGTCTTTGGCTGGGTAAACAATTCGCGAAAATTTCACGTTGCCCGAAAAGAACTCATCCCTAAGACCTACTTTTTAAAGCCAAAGACTGTCACCTCCTCAAGCAAAGCCCACAATATACAAGCCTTTAATAGTCCAAGCCCGAGTAACTGAAAATTACTCGTTTAGCTTAAAAGAGGACTATTGGTAGCAAGCATATTAGTACGAGGCAGAAACTGAGCTCGTAAGACTTCTCCCCTCACTAGACTTAATGATGTCCTCAGGAAAACTTTGCTTCAGGAAGCCAAACGAAACGCTAGGTCTAATGACTTAGTTCTGATCTCAGAGCGCGCGCCGAATTCAAAGCCAAATCGTTGCGCGGGTTAGAAGACGTTTGAGAGAGAGTGGGGCTAGGTTAGCAAATCAGGGAGGGGGGGGGGGGGGGGTAGTAGAAAAATATTTTGGTTTTATAAATATTTGCTAATGACCATTGTAATCTATTGAGTTACTGATGTGAAATTCAATAAGAAACGCTAAAAAAAAAAAAAAAAAAAATAAATAAATAAATATCTTAAGAAAAGGTAACAAAAACGTCAATTTCTGTAGCCACCTTCTGGAAAATCAGCTCAGAAAGCACAAGGGTATATCCTTGAATTTGCAAGAAAGGATTGATATTCTGCTTTGCATCATAAATCACTTCAGAATGATTCGTAGAAATGAAATGAACAAGAAACGGTGCTTTTAAGAGTTGTATTTTTTGGCTAGAAATCATGTCCTTAATGACTGCCATAGAACAAAGGCTAACAGGTCTCTTAGATACAACATATCCTGAAATGACAGGCTAAGTTCGGGCTTCAAGGGCCTCTGTTAACATCAGTTACATTGCTTGACAAAAAAGAAACGTGATTTAGACAAGCAGGGCTATAATATATGCACCATATTTTCATTTGATCAAGCTCATTGGACTCATTTGACTTATACCATTGAGCTTTCTGAGCTGATTTTCAAAAAGGTGGCTACAGAAATTGAGCACATTTTGAGACTTTCTAAGCTGAAGGAATATGCTAGTCATTAACAATACTCCAGTTACGGTTTATCACAATAAAGTAAGGTCAGGAAATACTATGAAAGAGAAAAGAGGGGCTTTTCTTTGGAATTAGACGTGACATTGACACCCGAGTGAAATGAGACATGACCTGTGATCCGACTAAACAAGTGTGACACTTGGTAATTATTAACGGCGCCAACGCATCTTAAATCTCAACCAAAACCCGGTCTTTAAGCGCTCAAGACTAGCCTTCCACAAAAGAATCGGCTTAATCGGGGCAAACCAGCGTTTTAAATTGATTTTCCGTGTTAATTATAAGTTCAAGACGTAATGAGAATCACGCCGAACGAACATCTGCAAATTATTTATGACATTGAGTCCGGAAATCCGACCAAAATCGCACTTCTCGACTAATCGATGACTAGCCTAACAACGCTACAGTTATAACGGCGAAAAATAATAGAATAGCTTTTCAAACTCACGCTTCTTGAAGAGAAAATCCTTGCCCATTCTTGCTAGTGTTTTCCATATCAGCTTATATCCCGGATGTTGAAATCAACATTTGAAAAGGGAAGGGTTAGCGCCCTTTTCCACCACAAAAATATATTAAGTCTTTGGCTGGGTAAACAATTCGCGAAAATTTCACGTTGCCCGAAAAGAACTCATCCCTAAGACCTACTTTTTAAAGCCAAAGACTGTCACCTCCTCAAGCAAAGCCCACAATATACAAGCCTTTAATAGTCCAAGCCCGAGTAACTGAAAATTACTCGTTTAGCTTAAAAGAGGACTATTGGTAGCAAGCATATTAGTACGAGGCAGAAACTGAGCTCGTAAGACTTCTCCCCTCACTAGACTTAATGATGTCCTCAGGAAAACTTTGCTTCAGGAAGCCAAACGAAACGCTAGGTCTAATGACTTAGTTCTGATCTCAGAGCGCGCGCCGAATTCAAAGCCAAATCGTTGCGCGGGTTAGAAGACGTTTGAGAGAGAGTGGGGCTAGGTTAGCAAATCAGGGAGGGGGGGGGGGGGTAGTAGAAAAATATTTTGGTTTTATAAATATTTGCTAATGACCATTGTAATCTATTGAGTTACTGATGTGAAATTCAATAAGAAACGCTAAAAAAAAAAAAAAATAAATAAATAAATAAATATCTTAAGAAAAGGTAACAAAAACGTCAATTTCTGTAGCCACCTTCTGGAAAATCAGCTCAGAAAGCACAAGGGTATATCCTTGAATTTGCAAGAAAGGATTGATATTCTGCTTTGCATCATAAATCACTTCAGAATGATTCGTAGAAATGAAATGAACAAGAAACGGTGCTTTTAAGAGTTGTATTTTTTGGCTAGAAATCATGTCCTTAATGACTGCCATAGAACAAAGGCTAACAGGTCTCTTAGATACAACATATCCTGAAATGACAGGCTAAGTTCGGGCTTCAAGGGCCTCTGTTAACATCAGTTACATTGCTTGACAAAAAAGAAACGTGATTTAGACAAGCAGGGCTATAATATATGCACCATATTTTCATTTGATCAAGCTCATTGGACTCATTTGACTTATACCATTGAGCTTTCTGAGCTGATTTTCAAAAAGGTGGCTACAGAAATTGAGCACATTTTGAGACTTTCTAAGCTGAAGGAATATGCTAGTCATTAACAATACTCCAGTTACGGTTTATCACAATAAAGTAAGGTCAGGAAATACTATGAAAGAGAAAAGAGGGGCTTTTCTTTGGAATTAGACGTGACATTGACACCCGAGTGAAATGAGACATGACCTGTGATCCGACTAAACAAGTGTGACACTTGGTAATTATTAACGGCGCCAACGCATCTTAAATCTCAACCAAAACCCGGTCTTTAAGCGCTCAAGACTAGCCTTCCACAAAAGAATCGGCTTAATCGGGGCAAACCAGCGTTTTAAATTGATTTTCCGTGTTAATTATAAGTTCAAGACGTAATGAGAATCACGCCGAACGAACATCTGCAAATTATTTATGACATTGAGTCCGGAAATCCGACCAAAATCGCACTTCTCGACTAATCGATGACTAGCCTAACAACGCTACAGTTATAACGGCGAAAAATAATAGAATAGCTTTTCAAACTCACGCTTCTTGAAGAGAAAATCCTTGCCCATTCTTGCTAGTGTTTTCCATATCAGCTTATATCCCGGATGTTGAAATCAACATTTGAAAAGGGAAGGGTTAGCGCCCTTTTCCACCACAAAAATATATTAAGTCTTTGGCTGGGTAAACAATTCGCGAAAATTTCACGTTGCCCGAAAAGAACTCATCCCTAAGACCTACTTTTTAAAGCCAAAGACTGTCACCTCCTCAAGCAAAGCCCACAATATACAAGCCTTTAATAGTCCAAGCCCGAGTAACTGAAAATTACTCGTTTAGCTTAAAAGAGGACTATTGGTAGCAAGCATATTAGTACGAGGCAGAAACTGAGCTCGTAAGACTTCTCCCCTCACTAGACTTAATGATGTCCTCAGGAAAACTTTGCTTCAGGAAGCCAAACGAAACGCTAGGTCTAATGACTTAGTTCTGATCTCAGAGCGCGCGCCGAATTCAAAGCCAAATCGTTGCGCGGGTTAGAAGACGTTTGAGAGAGAGTGGGGCTAGGTTAGCAAATCAGGGAGGGGGGGGGGGGGGGGGTAGTAGAAAAATATTTTGGTTTTATAAATATTTGCTAATGACCATTGTAATCTATTGAGTTACTGATGTGAAATTCAATAAGAAACGCTAAAAAAAAAAAAAAAAAAAATAAATAAATAAATATCTTAAGAAAAGGTAACAAAAACGTCAATTTCTGTAGCCACCTTCTGGAAAATCAGCTCAGAAAGCACAAGGGTATATCCTTGAATTTGCAAGAAAGGATTGATATTCTGCTTTGCATCATAAATCACTTCAGAATGATTCGTAGAAATGAAATGAACAAGAAACGGTGCTTTTAAGAGTTGTATTTTTTGGCTAGAAATCATGTCCTTAATGACTGCCATAGAACAAAGGCTAACAGGTCTCTTAGATACAACATATCCTGAAATGACAGGCTAAGTTCGGGCTTCAAGGGCCTCTGTTAACATCAGTTACATTGCTTGACAAAAAAGAAACGTGATTTAGACAAGCAGGGCTATAATATATGCACCATATTTTCATTTGATCAAGCTCATTGGACTCATTTGACTTATACCATTGAGCTTTCTGAGCTGATTTTCAAAAAGGTGGCTACAGAAATTGAGCACATTTTGAGACTTTCTAAGCTGAAGGAATATGCTAGTCATTAACAATACTCCAGTTACGGTTTATCACAATAAAGTAAGGTCAGGAAATACTATGAAAGAGAAAAGAGGGGCTTTTCTTTGGAATTAGACGTGACATTGACACCCGAGTGAAATGAGACATGACCTGTGATCCGACTAAACAAGTGTGACACTTGGTAATTATTAACGGCGCCAACGCATCTTAAATCTCAACCAAAACCCGGTCTTTAAGCGCTCAAGACTAGCCTTCCACAAAAGAATCGGCTTAATCGGGGCAAACCAGCGTTTTAAATTGATTTTCCGTGTTAATTATAAGTTCAAGACGTAATGAGAATCACGCCGAACGAACATCTGCAAATTATTTATGACATTGAGTCCGGAAATCCGACCAAAATCGCACTTCTCGACTAATCGATGACTAGCCTAACAACGCTACAGTTATAACGGCGAAAAATAATAGAATAGCTTTTCAAACTCACGCTTCTTGAAGAGAAAATCCTTGCCCATTCTTGCTAGTGTTTTCCATATCAGCTTATATCCCGGATGTTGAAATCAACATTTGAAAAGGGAAGGGTTAGCGCCCTTTTCCACCACAAAAATATATTAAGTCTTTGGCTGGGTAAACAATTCGCGAAAATTTCACGTTGCCCGAAAAGAACTCATCCCTAAGACCTACTTTTTAAAGCCAAAGACTGTCACCTCCTCAAGCAAAGCCCACAATATACAAGCCTTTAATAGTCCAAGCCCGAGTAACTGAAAATTACTCGTTTAGCTTAAAAGAGGACTATTGGTAGCAAGCATATTAGTACGAGGCAGAAACTGAGCTCGTAAGACTTCTCCCCTCACTAGACTTAATGATGTCCTCAGGAAAACTTTGCTTCAGGAAGCCAAACGAAACGCTAGGTCTAATGACTTAGTTCTGATCTCAGAGCGCGCGCCGAATTCAAAGCCAAATCGTTGCGCGGGTTAGAAGACGTTTGAGAGAGAGTGGGGCTAGGTTAGCAAATCAGGGAGGGGGGGGGGGGGGTAGTAGAAAAATATTTTGGTTTTATAAATATTTGCTAATGACCATTGTAATCTATTGAGTTACTGATGTGAAATTCAATAAGAAACGCTAAAAAAAAAAAAAAATAAATAAATAAATAAATATCTTAAGAAAAGGTAACAAAAACGTCAATTTCTGTAGCCACCTTCTGGAAAATCAGCTCAGAAAGCACAAGGGTATATCCTTGAATTTGCAAGAAAGGATTGATATTCTGCTTTGCATCATAAATCACTTCAGAATGATTCGTAGAAATGAAATGAACAAGAAACGGTGCTTTTAAGAGTTGTATTTTTTGGCTAGAAATCATGTCCTTAATGACTGCCATAGAACAAAGGCTAACAGGTCTCTTAGATACAACATATCCTGAAATGACAGGCTAAGTTCGGGCTTCAAGGGCCTCTGTTAACATCAGTTACATTGCTTGACAAAAAAGAAACGTGATTTAGACAAGCAGGGCTATAATATATGCACCATATTTTCATTTGATCAAGCTCATTGGACTCATTTGACTTATACCATTGAGCTTTCTGAGCTGATTTTCAAAAAGGTGGCTACAGAAATTGAGCACATTTTGAGACTTTCTAAGCTGAAGGAATATGCTAGTCATTAACAATACTCCAGTTACGGTTTATCACAATAAAGTAAGGTCAGGAAATACTATGAAAGAGAAAAGAGGGGCTTTTCTTTGGAATTAGACGTGACATTGACACCCGAGTGAAATGAGACATGACCTGTGATCCGACTAAACAAGTGTGACACTTGGTAATTATTAACGGCGCCAACGCATCTTAAATCTCAACCAAAACCCGGTCTTTAAGCGCTCAAGACTAGCCTTCCACAAAAGAATCGGCTTAATCGGGGCAAACCAGCGTTTTAAATTGATTTTCCGTGTTAATTATAAGTTCAAGACGTAATGAGAATCACGCCGAACGAACATCTGCAAATTATTTATGACATTGAGTCCGGAAATCCGACCAAAATCGCACTTCTCGACTAATCGATGACTAGCCTAACAACGCTACAGTTATAACGGCGAAAAATAATAGAATAGCTTTTCAAACTCACGCTTCTTGAAGAGAAAATCCTTGCCCATTCTTGCTAGTGTTTTCCATATCAGCTTATATCCCGGATGTTGAAATCAACATTTGAAAAGGGAAGGGTTAGCGCCCTTTTCCACCACAAAAATATATTAAGTCTTTGGCTGGGTAAACAATTCGCGAAAATTTCACGTTGCCCGAAAAGAACTCATCCCTAAGACCTACTTTTTAAAGCCAAAGACTGTCACCTCCTCAAGCAAAGCCCACAATATACAAGCCTTTAATAGTCCAAGCCCGAGTAACTGAAAATTACTCGTTTAGCTTAAAAGAGGACTATTGGTAGCAAGCATATTAGTACGAGGCAGAAACTGAGCTCGTAAGACTTCTCCCCTCACTAGACTTAATGATGTCCTCAGGAAAACTTTGCTTCAGGAAGCCAAACGAAACGCTAGGTCTAATGACTTAGTTCTGATCTCAGAGCGCGCGCCGAATTCAAAGCCAAATCGTTGCGCGGGTTAGAAGACGTTTGAGAGAGAGTGGGGCTAGGTTAGCAAATCAGGGAGGGGGGGGGGGGGTAGTAGAAAAATATTTTGGTTTTATAAATATTTGCTAATGACCATTGTAATCTATTGAGTTACTGATGTGAAATTCAATAAGAAACGCTAAAAAAAAAAAAAAATAAATAAATAAATAAATATCTTAAGAAAAGGTAACAAAAACGTCAATTTCTGTAGCCACCTTCTGGAAAATCAGCTCAGAAAGCACAAGGGTATATCCTTGAATTTGCAAGAAAGGATTGATATTCTGCTTTGCATCATAAATCACTTCAGAATGATTCGTAGAAATGAAATGAACAAGAAACGGTGCTTTTAAGAGTTGTATTTTTTGGCTAGAAATCATGTCCTTAATGACTGCCATAGAACAAAGGCTAACAGGTCTCTTAGATACAACATATCCTGAAATGACAGGCTAAGTTCGGGCTTCAAGGGCCTCTGTTAACATCAGTTACATTGCTTGACAAAAAAGAAACGTGATTTAGACAAGCAGGGCTATAATATATGCACCATATTTTCATTTGATCAAGCTCATTGGACTCATTTGACTTATACCATTGAGCTTTCTGAGCTGATTTTCAAAAAGGTGGCTACAGAAATTGAGCACATTTTGAGACTTTCTAAGCTGAAGGAATATGCTAGTCATTAACAATACTCCAGTTACGGTTTATCACAATAAAGTAAGGTCAGGAAATACTATGAAAGAGAAAAGAGGGGCTTTTCTTTGGAATTAGACGTGACATTGACACCCGAGTGAAATGAGACATGACCTGTGATCCGACTAAACAAGTGTGACACTTGGTAATTATTAACGGCGCCAACGCATCTTAAATCTCAACCAAAACCCGGTCTTTAAGCGCTCAAGACTAGCCTTCCACAAAAGAATCGGCTTAATCGGGGCAAACCAGCGTTTTAAATTGATTTTCCGTGTTAATTATAAGTTCAAGACGTAATGAGAATCACGCCGAACGAACATCTGCAAATTATTTATGACATTGAGTCCGGAAATCCGACCAAAATCGCACTTCTCGACTAATCGATGACTAGCCTAACAACGCTACAGTTATAACGGCGAAAAATAATAGAATAGCTTTTCAAACTCACGCTTCTTGAAGAGAAAATCCTTGCCCATTCTTGCTAGTGTTTTCCATATCAGCTTATATCCCGGATGTTGAAATCAACATTTGAAAAGGGAAGGGTTAGCGCCCTTTTCCACCACAAAAATATATTAAGTCTTTGGCTGGGTAAACAATTCGCGAAAATTTCACGTTGCCCGAAAAGAACTCATCCCTAAGACCTACTTTTTAAAGCCAAAGACTGTCACCTCCTCAAGCAAAGCCCACAATATACAAGCCTTTAATAGTCCAAGCCCGAGTAACTGAAAATTACTCGTTTAGCTTAAAAGAGGACTATTGGTAGCAAGCATATTAGTACGAGGCAGAAACTGAGCTCGTAAGACTTCTCCCCTCACTAGACTTAATGATGTCCTCAGGAAAACTTTGCTTCAGGAAGCCAAACGAAACGCTAGGTCTAATGACTTAGTTCTGATCTCAGAGCGCGCGCCGAATTCAAAGCCAAATCGTTGCGCGGGTTAGAAGACGTTTGAGAGAGAGTGGGGCTAGGTTAGCAAATCAGGGAGGGGGGGGGGGGGTAGTAGAAAAATATTTTGGTTTTATAAATATTTGCTAATGACCATTGTAATCTATTGAGTTACTGATGTGAAATTCAATAAGAAACGCTAAAAAAAAAAAAAAATAAATAAATAAATAAATATCTTAAGAAAAGGTAACAAAAACGTCAATTTCTGTAGCCACCTTCTGGAAAATCAGCTCAGAAAGCACAAGGGTATATCCTTGAATTTGCAAGAAAGGATTGATATTCTGCTTTGCATCATAAATCACTTCAGAATGATTCGTAGAAATGAAATGAACAAGAAACGGTGCTTTTAAGAGTTGTATTTTTTGGCTAGAAATCATGTCCTTAATGACTGCCATAGAACAAAGGCTAACAGGTCTCTTAGATACAACATATCCTGAAATGACAGGCTAAGTTCGGGCTTCAAGGGCCTCTGTTAACATCAGTTACATTGCTTGACAAAAAAGAAACGTGATTTAGACAAGCAGGGCTATAATATATGCACCATATTTTCATTTGATCAAGCTCATTGGACTCATTTGACTTATACCATTGAGCTTTCTGAGCTGATTTTCAAAAAGGTGGCTACAGAAATTGAGCACATTTTGAGACTTTCTAAGCTGAAGGAATATGCTAGTCATTAACAATACTCCAGTTACGGTTTATCACAATAAAGTAAGGTCAGGAAATACTATGAAAGAGAAAAGAGGGGCTTTTCTTTGGAATTAGACGTGACATTGACACCCGAGTGAAATGAGACATGACCTGTGATCCGACTAAACAAGTGTGACACTTGGTAATTATTAACGGCGCCAACGCATCTTAAATCTCAACCAAAACCCGGTCTTTAAGCGCTCAAGACTAGCCTTCCACAAAAGAATCGGCTTAATCGGGGCAAACCAGCGTTTTAAATTGATTTTCCGTGTTAATTATAAGTTCAAGACGTAATGAGAATCACGCCGAACGAACATCTGCAAATTATTTATGACATTGAGTCCGGAAATCCGACCAAAATCGCACTTCTCGACTAATCGATGACTAGCCTAACAACGCTACAGTTATAACGGCGAAAAATAATAGAATAGCTTTTCAAACTCACGCTTCTTGAAGAGAAAATCCTTGCCCATTCTTGCTAGTGTTTTCCATATCAGCTTATATCCCGGATGTTGAAATCAACATTTGAAAAGGGAAGGGTTAGCGCCCTTTTCCACCACAAAAATATATTAAGTCTTTGGCTGGGTAAACAATTCGCGAAAATTTCACGTTGCCCGAAAAGAACTCATCCCTAAGACCTACTTTTTAAAGCCAAAGACTGTCACCTCCTCAAGCAAAGCCCACAATATACAAGCCTTTAATAGTCCAAGCCCGAGTAACTGAAAATTACTCGTTTAGCTTAAAAGAGGACTATTGGTAGCAAGCATATTAGTACGAGGCAGAAACTGAGCTCGTAAGACTTCTCCCCTCACTAGACTTAATGATGTCCTCAGGAAAACTTTGCTTCAGGAAGCCAAACGAAACGCTAGGTCTAATGACTTAGTTCTGATCTCAGAGCGCGCGCCGAATTCAAAGCCAAATCGTTGCGCGGGTTAGAAGACGTTTGAGAGAGAGTGGGGCTAGGTTAGCAAATCAGGGAGGGGGGGGGGGGGGGTAGTAGAAAAATATTTTGGTTTTATAAATATTTGCTAATGACCATTGTAATCTATTAAGTTACTGATGTGAAATTCAATAAGAAACGCTAAAAAAAAAAATAAATAAATAAATAAATAAAGAAATATCTTAAGAAAAGGTAACAAAAACGTCAATTTCTGTAGCCACCTTCTGGAAAATCAGCTCAGATATATATATATATATATATATATATATATATATATATACACAACTTAAATGACAGCGGGGCTATTTATTTGTTTTTTAAAAGCAGAGACAGTGGGAGCAGTTCTAATATATTATGGGATGTTGTTCCATATCTTTGCCCCAATAAAAGAAAAACTGCTGCCTTTAGCAAATTCAGTGTTATATTTGGGGAGGAGAAGTCTACTTTCACTCTCACGTAGCGCATAACCAGTGTTGCTTTTTTCAAAAAGATTGATGAGATAACCTGGAGCTTTGTTGTTTACAACTTTGTACATAACGATTGCTAAATGTTTTTTCCTGATAGTTTCCAGGTCTTCCCATGTTAAATCTTTTCTAAAATCAGCAGCCCTTACATCGTAACCCTTTCGGGTTATAATTCTGGCCGCTCGATTTTGGAGTTCAGTTTGGAGTCTCGCCGTTAGATTTTTATTTAAATTACCCCATACTACGTCACAGTAATCAAAGAGGGGTTTAATAACCGCGTTGTATATCGTTAGAAGTGTGTCTTGGGGAACATACTGACGAGCCTGTTTTAACGCAGATAGTCCTGAAGAGACACGTTTGCAAAGGCTGTCAACATGCTCCTCCCATACTAGACGTTGATCAAATACAACTCCAAGGGACTTAGTGGACTGAACTCTGGTTATAGGTTGCTCACCAATTTTCAAGGGATCTATCGCGAAGATTCCAAGATTAGATAGGTTATAATCAGAGGCAAAATACATGTACTCTGTTTTAAGAACATTTAAGCTAAGCTGATTAGCTAGTAGCCAATTTTGTAAATTATTCAGATCATGATTAACTTCCCGGTGAAGGCGTGCCGTAGATTTATGAGAATTTGTGATGGTAGTGTCGTCTGCAAACATACGAGCTGTCGCATATTTTAAACACGCAGGAAGATCATTTATGTAAATAAGAAATAACAGTGGTCCAAGGATGGATCCTTGTGGAACACCACAACTGATTATTCGAGGATCAGATGTGTATCCCTGGACCACACAAACTTGGTCTCTGTTAGAAAGATAGGATTTAAACCAATCCAGAGTCGGTCCGCTAATCCCGTACAGTTCAAGTTTATTCAAGAGAATCTCATGCGATACAGTATCGAAGGCTTTGGCCAAATCCAGAAAAACCACCACGTTTGTGTTACCTTGGTCAATGTTGAAATACCATTCATTCGTTGCATCCAACAGTGCTGTTACTGTGGAATGCAGAGAACGAAAACCAGACTGATGTTTAGTTAAAAGTTTGTTTCTTGAAGGATAAGAATACAGTTGGTCATATATAATTCTTTCAAAAACTTTTCCAACAGCAGGTAAAACAGAAATCGGTCGGTAGTTATTCGGATCAGACTTGTCATCCTTCTTATGTACAGGGAAAACTTTGGCACTTTTCCACTCCGATGGAAAAGTACCAGTTTCAACAGATTTGTTGAAAATTTTGCAGAGAGATTCCGCGAGGACAGGCGCTGCAACTTTCAAAAGTTTTGAGGAAATATAGTCGAGCCCGACAGCTTTCTTTGTTACGAGGGAGTTTAGGGTTTCAAGAACTGATGTTAAGGAAATCTTTTCTAATCGAAAGTTTGTCTTTGGTTTTAACAAATATTGTTTAAAATCGCAGTTGTTCTGCGGTAAAGTAGAGGCGAGTGTCGATCCTACCTCAGTAAAATGTTTGTTCAGCTCATCAGCAATTTTACAGGGCTCAGTGAATGATAAATTGTTCACTTTCAATTCGTTGATTGTGTCACTTTTAATTTTTCGCGACATTAGATCATTAATAGTTTTCCATATCTCTCGCACGTTACCGGAATTATTTTCGATTTCTTTATGATAATAAGCAGCTTTAGTGTCCCGTAATTTATTGTTTGTTTTATTTCTAACGCGTCCATACTCATTCCAATCGTTTAAGTCCCCCGAACGCACTGCCTTCTTTTTGAGATGATTACGTTTTATAATCATTCCTTTCAAATCAGGCGTGAGCCAAGGCGACACTTTATGTCGCACTCGTTTTGTTTTTAGTGGGGCATGTTTGCTAGCAACACTAGTGAAAAGTTGTTTCCAAACATCCCACATTTCATCTGGCGAATCCAAAAACTCAATATCTCCCCAGGGTAATGACTGCAGTTCTTGAATAAAGAAACTTGAGTTGAAATTCTTGAAAGACCTTGTGGTAATATATTTATGTCTATTGTTGGTAGGAACTGCAATTTTCCGAACAGCATATACAAGGCAGTGGTCGCTGATTCCGCAGTCAATCACTCCATGAGACACAACTCTTGATTCTTGGTTTGTAAAAATTATATCCATTAACGATTTTGAAGTAACCGTTATTCTAGTTGGTTTGTTTATAATTTGTGTGAGCTGGTAGACTTCACTGATTTCAGTTAAATTGATCAGTTCAGAATTTCTACTTTCAGCCAAATGTCACCAATGACAATAATCTCTTTGTTTTCAAAGTCGAGAGATTTAATTACATCTTCAAAATAGCAAAAGAATTCGTCTTCGGTTCCCGGGGGCCTATAAACAGCAACAATACAAAAAGGCTGAGAATTTGGTTTAAATATTTCAACAACAATTGCCTCGTAGATGTCGCTCATGAGGCTTGATCGTGTTTTGAAATTTATTGAAGAGCGAATATATAGACATACTCCTCCACCGTTACGATTTCTATCCCTTCTGACTATGTCATATCCTTGGATGTGAATGCAAGAGTTGTCAATTGAATCACTTAGTCTTGTTTCGTTAATCGCTAAAACATCCAGATTTTTATCAGCCATAAAAAGTCTCAACTCATCGATGTGAGCAGGGAGACTAGCAATATTCAAAGACGCAATTTTAAAACCCCTAGTTTGCGGTACCAGGGATAGGCATTTACGCACGTCAGTAGGAATAGAACTCTCGCTGTCACCTCAATGATTATTACTAGAATTAAAATGCTTAATTAAATTAGAAGCAAATAGGGAATTACCTTCGTGTGAAAGGTGTAGGCCACTAGAGTTAAAATGATTCTTTCGATTAATGTTGTTGTGCGAAATAAACTTCCAACCTCCGTTGGCCGCGAATTTACGCAAACCGTTATTGATTTCCGTCACTTTACTATCAAGATTCGGCTTGTCGAGACGCTTTAAAAGCGAAGAGATCGTCAGTTCACTTGTGCAGTTTTGAGAAATATTATCGGCAAGGTTGACAATATTGTCAATAACTTGGCGGGACGTGTTCATTTGCAAATCGTTTGTTCCAACATGCAAGATAAGTTCATCGGGCTCTGCTCTTATCGTTGGTATGCAGTAGCTCTCCATGTCCTCTGTTGTCGAAGCAGGGAACGATTTTACTGTCACCAATGGTGCATTTCTTGTCCTAGAGAGCCTCCATCCGTGTATGCCTTTCACAATAGAATCACCCAAGACAACAACATTTTTCTTTCTTGGTTGTTCGTCGGCCTCGGTTTGCGCTGGAGTTCTCTGAGAATTCGGTTGTGGTGTCATCTTCGTTTTTTTCGTATTTGCTTTGTTCCTAGAACTTCCCGGTTTGTTGTTACCGGTCGTCGACTGGTCTTTTATTGTACCAGTTGTGCTGTTTGGGTTGGTAACTTCATTTTGGCCTTCAGAATTATGCGGTTCCCTCGCTGGGTGACAGTCTGGCTTATTAATTAACTTGATGACTGTTAGTAAGCTGGCATTCTCGTTTCGCAGTTGTAAAATTTCGGATTTTAAACGCTCGTTTTCACTGAGAAGAGCTGCAACTGAATTTGGATCAGAGAGGAGCGACGAGTTTTGTAGGAGACCTTTCAGTTCTTCGAGTTGTTTATCCAAAATGTCAATTCTTCGTGTTGTTTCTGAGCATTTGCATTTGCACTTGCACGTTAATTCATTCTCTGGTTGAAAAGAATCGCTAAGCTGGACATTTTCACTGGTAACACTGCCATTGTCTTCTTCATTACTGTGTATCATGACGTTTTCTTCTCCGTCCCGTCCTTCGGAGTATGCGTCGCCATCTTGTTCGTCACCTTCTTTCCGAATGTCTTCAGGAATAGCGTCGCTGTCTTCCTTTGCTAGATTACAAAGCAGCAATTTTAGTTCGGCATGTTCTTTGCCTTGCACTAAAATTGTTTTTGTCGTACTATACCATTTCAGAACAATTTTAGATGTTTTGTAAGACAGCATGTTGTGCTTTGGATCGTCTTCCCACTTGCCGTCGTTCCAACCGTCGACAACGCTGATGAACGTCTTGATAAAAATTTTCAATTCAGTTTCAGTGCCTGACCATCTGATTTTGTTATCTTCCTCGGAATACGATAAGAAATCTTTACAAGCCATTATATAACAGTGGCTAAATAAAACGAATTTCAATCAAATATGTAAGAGCGTTTGAAAACACGTGTTCACGAGAGAGAGAGAGAGAGAGAGAGAGAGAGAGAGAGAGAGAGAGAGAGAGAGAGAGAGAGAGAGAGAGAGAGAGAGAGAGAGAGAACAAAATCGTCTCTGTGCATCTCTTCGAAACAGATAGTACTTTTTGGTATTTGTGGAAATTTACGCTCTCCGGTGCCTGCTAAAATAACACAATTCCATGTCAGATTCATAAGCTTCGCTTGAAAACGGTTTACTCATCAGTAGATGGCGCATCATAAACACTGAAAGTTCACTAAGAAATAAGACTATATGAAGTGCTTAAGGCCTTCACAAGAGATAATTCCTACTTTTTTGGTGAATTCACGCGCAACGAGATAGAACTAAATTCAGCAACATGAAATAAGCACAAGCTGTCGTGAATATTGATCACTCTGAGCAGTCAGGAGTTACTTTGACAGAGTTAACTTAGAAGCCACTCTATGCAGCATCATTTGTACTTTAGCAAGCTAGAAGCCTGGTTAAACAAAACCCATAAACCTTATGCCAAAATGGCTTCCATTTTAATATTATTCATAACACTCTTTATGATATGCGAAAGTAAACTCGCGAAAATAAGATATTATTGATGCCTCAGCACGCAGGCACGAGGGTATAGCAGGCCGCTATAAATACCAAGTTGGTGCAGCACACTCCTTTCTTGCTTAGTTTCAGTCAGCAGAGCAGTGACCAAGGAACCGTTCACCCACCCTGTTAAGATAATAATAATAATAATAATAATAATAATAATAATAATAATAATAATAATAATAATAACAATAATAATAATAATAATAATAATAATAATAATAATAATAATAATAATAATAACTGTGCATACAGATAGTTTTACTGCGTATAATAATAATAATAATAATTAAGGATTTGGAAAAACATTTCAGAATAAAAAGTAGCTTCCTTTCTTTATATAACGTTACCGATCTTATTATAATTTACATTTGATAATGGTGACATGTCGTCGCCGAAACGTCATGTTTTAATATCGCTACTTTTTATTCTGAAATAATAATAACAACAACAATAATAATAATAATAATAATAATAATAACAATAATAATAATAATAATAATAATAATAATAATAATAATATTAATAATAATAATAATTAATAATAGTGCTTTAGAAATACACAGGCAAGTAAAAACTAACGGAACATTTCTCGAAACCCAGCTCTTAAATCGAGCGCCCCAAATTGAGACCAGGGTTTACGTGAAACCTACTAATACCGGCTTACTTCTTCATTACCAGAGTCACGTAGACAACCGGTACAAACGAAGCTTATTAACAACTATGCTGGATCGTGCTCACCGGTTGTCCTCGTCATGGAGTTATTTTTCGGACGAGTGTGAGCGCTTGAAGTCTGTGTTTTCGCGCCTAAAGTACCCTCTACACCTCATCAACTCCACCATTAACACCTTTATCAACTCGAGAGTTGCTGACCAGCAGAAACCGCAGGCCTCGCCAGTTATGGAAAATGACGTGACCCGAGTGATCATTCCTTTTAAGGATCTAGTTTTCGCTGACATTGTTAAGACTCAGTTGAAAGACCTTAGTCTTAAGCTCCAAACCACAATCCAACCCGTATTTGTCAGTCGGAAAATTGGCCAAGACCTCCAAGAATTGGAGCCCAAACCACAGCTAGTTAACCAACAATGTGTAGTTTATCGTTTTCAATGTAACCTGTGCGATACAGGTAGCTATGTTGGTTATACTCGTGGTCATCTGCACGCGCGCGTTGTTGGCCACAACAGCACTTCATCCTCTGTGCAGAAACATTATGATAACGATCACGCGAGCGCAGTCCCTGGAGACCTCCTTAGCTGTTTCAAAGTACTGAAAAAATGCAGGAACAAATTTGATTGTTTAATTCACGAAATGCTGTACATCAAACAATTAAGACCACGCTTGAATGCACAAACAGATTCGATCCGCGCCAAAGTATTTATTTCAATTACTCAATTATGTTAATCTAAGATCTTACTCTGTTGAACTCGCTTATATTATTCATTCCTTGAGAATAGCGTCATGACGTCGCCGAAACGTCGGAACCTTATATCGTTAGTTTTTACTTGCCTGAATAATAATAATAATAATAATAATAATAATAATAATAATAATAATAATAATAATAACAATAATAATAATAATATTAATAATAATAATAATAATATTAATAATGATAATGATAATGATAATGATAATGATATTCATTTCACATTTCACATTCACATTTATTTCATAATCCTTAATAAACAATAAACATTTCCGCCCGCAAATAGCAGGTGCTAGTCGAGGCGGGCGGAGAGAAAGGGGGACAGCAGTCAGTCATAAATTACGTAAATAAATTACATATACAAACGTAAATACATAATATTTACAAAATCAACTACTTTTAATAAGTAAATTATAAATTATACTAAACTCATTGTAAAACTAGACTAATTTTTTCTTGAAACTAAACTAAATGAGATTTTCAGTATCGACTTTATAAGTTAAACTGTGTATCCTTCCGATAGTTCGTTATAATGATAATGATAATGATAATGATAATGATAATGATAACGATAACTATAACGATAACGATAACGATAACGATAACGATAACGATAACGATAACGATAACGATAACGATAATAATAATAATAATAATAATAATAATAATAATAATAATAATAATAATAATAATAATAATAACAACAATAACAAAATCGCGTGGTTAATGGAATAGTGCTACCCTAAGCCAAGCTGTTCCATCTTGGCATAGACCGAAGAGCAATATTATTCCCAGATCTTAGTTGAACTGGGCATGAATAAGAGTGTTTTGATTTTTTGACTTTAGAACGAGGTAAGAAATGCTAACTTGAATAAGAACAAAATAATATTAAAATGGTAGCCAGTTTGGAATAAGCTCTATTGAAACACTGCATTTCCATTATTGTAATCTTGTATTTCATGGTCATGAAAACATTCAAACTCTTAATTATTGGAATATATTTGCGCACGCCCTAAATACTACGTTAATTCGTTAATTAAGGCGTATTCTCTGGACCAAACGAACCAAAACGGCAATGAATAGTAAATAATTCTGGTGCTCAAGAGTTTTGTACCATTCGTGCTGGATTGTTGCGTTGAAAAGAAAGAGAAACTGAATGTTTTGATTGTTCGTGTTTTGTCTGTAGTGGCTCTTTATGTTTTTGTTTGTTTGTCAGCTATACGGAGGTTTGTTTACCATGCAGTTTGTTGATCATAGTTACGTTGCGTTCTTCATGATAGTCAACCGCGCTCTCAAAAGCAAGTAACTCTTGAGTGGCAAGGAGGGCCTCAAGCTCCTCGAGCTCTGTATACTGGCTCATAGTCGGACAACAAAGAATAAACCAAAACTCCAAAAAAAGAAAAGCATTATTATTCATAAAATTCTACCAAAATTACGGCGACATCCAAAACAAAATAACAACGTGATTCCCAAGTATGAATGACACAATTCAAATACGCTCATTAATAGAATCTGCATAAAATATGGTGTCTTCGCGGATCTGACCATGTTCTAAGACGGTTAGACAATGAGCGCTCGTGTCCTATGGGATATAGCGCCTCTCGCCTTTCGCTCGAGGCATTATACCCCATAGAACACTCGCGTTCATTGCCTAATCCCCACATAAAATTGTTTTTGCTTTTGTCTAATTTTTTGTTGTTCTTTCGCTAATTTTCTTTGGTATTTTCTGCTGTAGTCTATTTTATGTCCGTCGTCAAGTTAACACGTGACTGGCGCTAATCATACTCATGAGAACGTCGTTTTTACTGTAATTACCACAAATTTTTGTCCCACAAACAGTCAGCTTGCATGGAAAGAATTTTCTCTTCTAAAGCGTGAGTTTAAAAAGCTGTAGTTATAACTGTAGCAATGTTAGGCTAACGATCGGATAGTGAAGAACGGTAATTTTGTGTCGGATTCCATTCGAGAGTGTCTTAACATTAGCCAGATGTTCGATCGTAATGATTGGCGTGTACTACAAATCTAGTATAGATCGTTTTCACTCACGTGACCAAATCCTTGACTACCGTTGCTACGCCGCCATATTGGTGTACCAAAATTGCAAACAAACTAGAAGCGGCGCTTGCGAAGAACATGATTTTGTGTCTGATTGTTGGCTGTGGCAAGAAAAGTGGACGAGATAAAGGGATATACTTTGCAAGGGTGCCATCCATCGTTGCAAATTAAGGTGAAAAAGCTCAAGAATTGTCAGAGGAGAGAAGATCGCGCTGGATTTCAGCGATAGGTCGTGACGACCTCACCGAAGAGATCTTAGAGCACGATCGTGTTTGCGAAAAGCACTTCATTTCAGGAAGAGCGGCTTAAAGCTGGGATAAATTTAATATTGACTGGGTTCCAACATTACATTTGGGACACAGGAAAGTTTCGCTTGTGAACGCGTAACCTAATTTTCGTTAAATTACACACCGGAAAAATTCAATGACTTGTGCGCGCTAACTCAAAACTCAAAAACTATAAATCGCATGAAGAAGTTTAAACTTTCACTGAATTCGGAATAGAATACACTATCCATTAAAAAAAATTGCACCATAGCACAAATAATAAGAGAGATAGAGGCAAATGAATGCAACAGCTTGCGAACGCGTAACTGAATTTTCGTTAAATTACACTGCGCGCAACGTCAAAACTCAAAAAATATAAATCGTATGGAAAAGATTAAACGATCGCTGAATTCGGAAAAAAAAATAAACTGTGGATTTAAAAAAAAGTAGCAGCAGATGTCAAATAATGAGTGTAGAAGCTTGTCTCCAAAACGAGATAACACAAGATATCTGTGGATTCGACCGGAGGTAAACAGTCAGGCTGAAAGTGCTTCCCTTCGATCAACACTGGATTTTGGATATTTTCTGCAAATATCGATCCCTGACCGGCAAATCCAGCTTCTTTGCATTTTCAGAAATCGGAAAAGAATAGGCAACCTTCGAATTATCCTCGGAGCTTGATTCGCTTTTGTTTAAATCCATTTTTACTAGTGGGAATTGCAGTTGTGACCTACCAATGCCGTATTACGCAATCAAAAGTGGTACACCAATATGGCGGCGGGCCAGTGCGTGACGTCACGTGAAAGCGATCTATAAAGATAAATAATCCATTTAAGACGTTTTTTCCCTAGCCTCCCACGCAGTCGTTTTTAGGGTACTCGTATTAGCAGGTAATACGACTCCCCTAAAAACGGCTATGTGGGAGGCTGCTGTTTGCCCTGATTAGGATGATTGAGCTCTAAACCCGGTTTTGAGAGAGATTTTAAGTAAGTTGGCGACTTCATCTCCCACTTGTTTTGCGAGAGCATAAGCCATGTATAAATTCCGAAGCAAAGTTCCCTACTATTCCTTGACCTTGCTTTTTTGTTTCCTCAGCGGTCTCAACGAAGCGTATCCATTCTACATTCTCTCTCACAGCCGAGGTTTGGTGTCATGGCAGTTGGTGACATTATTGTCTCATCTCACCTGCTGTCGTTTTTACTCAACTTCCTTATGGTCTCTCTCAGTGGTTTTTCCCACTTTCCCGCCTTTTAATACCCCCCCCCCCCCTTCCCCATTGCTTCTGAGAGCATTCACCAGGTCTCCCATACTCATTATAGGAGTACAGGTGACGAGATCGATCAAAATAGTTCGCTGTTCTAACACGCGCGAAAATGGCGATATACTATGGATTTTGCCCAATTGGCCAAAAAAGCCCAAGTTGACAGAAGCCAGGTAATGAGTTTAACTCGGCTGCACCGGGAATAAACTCACTAAAGGCAGGAATTTAACCTAACACGTCGAGCCCAGGTTTTCAAATCAGGAGCCATAACCAACCGTTTAACCGGCTCCCTAATGGTTTAATTATCGAACATAAAATTCAAAATGTGCAAAATGAAATTACGCCTCTAATCTGAAGGACGCAACTCCTTACATAGATGGTATTGATCTGTTCGTAAATGAGAAATTGCAAACTGCCCTAAAGCAAAAATTAAGGGGGAGATACGGTTGAAATTGGGAAGAGAGTGTAGTTTGAAGTGAGTTAAAAAACGTATTAAATGACGTTATGGAGCGCCTTGGGTTGGTAGTGTGTCTGGTATTGGAACCACCTTCAAATCTTAAATTTTCACTTTTCCGCATATAAATCCCCCTTCCCCGTCCTTTTTTTAAACATATATTGTGCCATGGACAATAATCTAATGGAGGCATTTTTGATCGCATGAAATCTCGTCCAGATAATAAAAAATAAACTAAGTAACAAATAAAAACAGACCAAAACAAATAACAGTGGTGTAAAGTATTAAAGGACGTACCAGAATGCCCCCTTCAATCATAATTTAGATAATCTAAAAGGAAAGGTGAAATTTATCTACCTTCAGATATGTTCGCAGAACAACTTTTGTCCGCAGCAAGTGGCGCTGGCGAATGATGTCTCCATTTGAATACTGGATTCTCATGAAAATCCTGATAATACAAGAATAAATGATGCGTGTCAACTAATCAATGGATTATAGACACCAAGAGGTTTAGGACTGAAAAAGGAAAGTATTAAAATTGTAGCCAGAAATATTCATAATAGAAGTCTAAAACTATATGGTTTGGCAATGGCTAAAAAATGTCAAAAAGATCATTTGAAGTAAGTAGAGGTTTTGATAGAAAATATTCGATGTTCACCAGTGTGCTGGAATTAACTTTGTGCAGTGGTTGTGAAATCAGATATGGTCCGAAGTTATATAAAATTATTTTATGGTGAAATAACCGGTTTAAAAAATGGACTTTTGGACTTGATTAGTAGCTGTCATTCAAAGAAAGGGAAATTTTTAGTTATGAATTACCTGTGGTAGAATGACCGTTTCCCTGAAATTTGAAATCTCCAAACTTGCCATATCACTGTTATGAATACCGAAGTCTAAACTTTCTCGCTGCGTCGTCAGGTCGTCCTCGGTGGTCTTACATTTCAAAGTTGTGGCTGCCCTCCAGCGTTTGGCTGTCAGTTTCAATTGGAAAGCATCAGTAGGATATATCGATAAACCGCCAGAAATACTCGGAAGCTGGCATTTTGAAGCCAAGAATACTTGCTTTGCGTAGCAACCATGTGCGTGAAGGTGACAAGTGAATGAAACATAATTCACATTTGCAATTCAAATTTGGTGATTATCAATCCTGCAAAGTAATCCAAAAGTTTTGTTGACAATTTGGGACGTTTGGAGAAATAAAGCAAAAATAAGAACTATTTGAAAACCAAAGAGAAGAAAGAAATTTGTTGTTCTATTAGCAGGTGACGATTGGATAAGAAAACAACTAATAAAAAGTCACTGAAGCTTGTACCTGTTAATTGTTATCGCACATATTCAAAAAGCCGGTTTTCAACTTTAAAAAATAACCAACTGTAAAAATTATTCTGCGAAATCGCGCGGAATATGGCCCTCAAATCAGGGGAGATTGAGCACGATAATTGTGTTATTGTACATCGCAAAAGCACAGTTTTATTACAGAAAAGCTGGGAACGATCTTTATTTTTCCATTTTTCTCCCCGACACACGAAATTACGTATTTCACAGGACATCTGTTGACCACAGGCGACGAATATTCAACGCACTATGATCATATTTGGGCATTGTTACAATGTGTTGAATAATAACATGGTATATTGGTAACCGCTTCAAGCATTATTCGAACAGTTTTTAGTAGATTTTCTTTGCTCCTTTGTCATAAAGAAATTGCTGTTTAGATGTTCTGGTGCATGAAATCTCTGCATATCCGTATTCGGTTTAGATGCATATTCCAGCGCGGAGAATCGTCCTGAAGGCGAATACAACACAACTCGAAAGAATCTACGATACTTCATAGCAAAACGTCCAAAAAGCTAATGCTGCTCGAGATTCCTCCGCGAAGGTTGAAGATTGCCTTCGAGTATTCTTAAAATTTCGGTTATTAATGCATTAGTAACTCAGGATAGGTGGTTATTGTGCAGCATGTAAGGAGGCTGACGCACACGCTTTATCCGTTTTTCTCAGGCATGCATTTTAACCCTAAACGCTACAAAGACGCACATTCCAACACCATCGTGGCCATCTCGGTAAAAAGAAATCCTAAATGCTGGAATTTAGTAATAGTGCCTCCTTCTGCCACTGCACGAAAGTTTTGCGCCTCTCCGGATTGTGCAAAACAAACCGATATTTGATTGCGCAGTTTATGACTCATAATGCAGGAAAAGTAGATATTAGCAAGCGTTGTTGGAATCTAAAAATAAATTAGGGGTAGCCACTCATTTTTCAGAGATATTTAGGCTTCAATTTGGGGAAAACATCATACAATAATGCATGGTTACCCCCAAATTTTCTATTTGGATTCCAATAGCCCCTACCAAGGGAGGATAATTTTATCCTCTCTTGCCCCTATTAAGATCTACTTTTCCAGTATACTCATAATACATGCAAAAATGCAGCTGTATTAGAAGACAAAGTACTTAATTTAACGGCGGACGATCATAAAACAAGCTTAATTATAAAGCGCGCGCCATTTTCCTGCATACGGGGACAAAGTTTCGGTCGGGATTGTGGGCGGTATTTCGTGTACATTGGTAAACATCCATGCCTACGTCGGTCCGCGCCACTGCATCTGAAACGTTTTGCTAAGCGATTTGTTTCTTGCACTACAAGTAAGTAGTAGACAAACCTTTTAGCCCGATTCCTTCATTTTTTTTCTTCAAAACAAGTCTTTAGTTGAAGTTCTGGTATGTTTTGATGTGTATGTACTGATATAACCTTCCTCGCAGACGTTCTTTTGGCTAGTCACGTAATCCTCCCAAAGATTGCGTGACAAGCCAAAAGAGCGCCTTCGAGTTAAGCTAGTACTCATAAAGACCAATGAAAAAAGTGTGTATGCACCATCGCTTTGGATGCTGATCATTTTCGTACGTTGCTTTGGTTGTGCTCACCATTTAATTTGCTGGGAATGAATATTGTCTGACACCATTTGGCATATATTGGCCACACAAAGTGGCAGTTTATTGGAAGCAACGGTACAACAAAATGATGGTACAATAACTCTGAGTGAAGCTGTTCCCAGCAAATGTAAGGAGGTTCGCGCGTTCAAAAATAATGCAAACATGACTGGACCACGAGGACGGGGAATGAGGAATGTCTCTTAGATGGTGTTTAGCTGTTGAATTGGGTGTTTTAGACCACCGAGCACTTAGCCCCCTTCCAGGGGAGAGGGATAGTCCGCTATATAGGTATATGGGATGCCAAAGGGCATTGTTTTAAACCTTTTTGATCTGAAATAGAATATAATCTTTGTAAACGTTGATCTGAAATATGGTAAGGATGGTTTAGAATTTTCACGAGCAAATTTGGGTTGAAAGGCCTACACAACTCCTACTCCGATGTTGGCACCTTTCATCACGGTTTTTCCACCAATTTAGCTTCTTGTATATTTTTAGCGGGTAACATATGATTATTTGAACGATTTGTATGGTCTGAAACAGGGTATCAAATAGGAATATCACATTCTTTGGTCTGAAATAGGGAAAGTGTTTGAAGAAGCGCGCAAAACCTAAGATCCATTTTTTTTGGAATTTCTCTCCCCTTTCACCAAAGACTAAGCAACAGTTATCTAAACCTTTGATAGGGCGATAAAAATAATGTCTTCTTAATGGAAGACGCAGAACAGCTTCACCGCTAAGGTGCAGAAAATTAGTTATATGCCGAATAAATCGACTTTATATTGTGCTAAATTGAATTGGCCTTTTCATATTGCGGTCGGATGCTATTTTAAATTGTCAAATCCTCATTATAATTACTGACCAGAGTATAATTTTTTCTCACAGTATTACTGATTGATCAGACATTTACGTTTTGAAAATAACAGAAATGGTCATCACCAAAGGTAAAATATGTTGATTAAAAAAAATTCTCCCAACCAGTACAAAAGAAAATATATGATGAACTGTGGGGAGAAAATGAACTTTTATATCGGGGCTTACGGTTGCTTACTTGATTCATACCCAGTATCCTTCTGAGATCACCAAATGCAAAACCATTCTGTGTGGTGTTAAATACAAAAAAAAAAAAAACACAAATTTTTAATAGAAGTAAAAATCAACGATAAAAAAATAATAAATAAAAAAATTCACCGTCTTCATTACACCACTATCAAGTTGAAATGAATATTAGACTCGGAAGAAATTTAACTTACATTTCAACTCGATAACGTTGCTATCAAAACGGACAAACGTCGGTTTTTATGGTTAATTTTTGCTTGTATTTGTGTTAACAAAACCTTACTGACCTTACTTATTCGCAGATTTTAGGCCTGGCAATGAAATACTAGAAAATTATCTACCTCGTCACAAGTCTCATGCTGGCTCAGTAGTGAGAGCACAAAACCCGTACACGGAAGTGTTCCCTTCCTGTCAGCCATGCGTTTTTCAGTGAGGTTCAATCAGAAAAAAAAAAAACGCTACACAATGTATTTTAGAGCCTTTTAAGATTATTGTTTCCTAACTTTCTATAAAAAAGCACGGTCATTCTCAATTTTCTGTTCCATTAACCGCATGCTAAAATTTGCTTTGCCCGCTTTGTCTACTGCTGAATGAGAAGGCACACCCATTTAGAAATGGTGTTTCTTTCAGGTATTATACAGAGTAACATAGACTACATCTAACGACATCTAAAGATATGATTTGATTCTAGAAAAAACTTGATTTATCCTCACGAAAACCATGTTGCCTTACTTAATTGCTACTACTATGGTTCGGACAACGTTATCCAGAAATGCCGCAACTCCGCAATTGAGTATTGCGGATCAGTGAAAAATATTTCCATCTCTATTTTTCGTGCTTATGTGAGGATTACGGTTAAAGGACACTGTGAGATCTGACTATTATAAGAAGCATGCGTCTCACTAGAGCTGTAAATCTGGATATCGCTAAAATAATGGAGATCAAAATATCCAGCTTGTGATGTTTCTTTAGGCGCACCTGCGAAAAAAGAAAAAAAAAAGAAAAGTAAAGAACAACCCATGATTAAATCAATCTAGTTTCGATCGTAGAAAACTATTTAACTCTGAGGCAAAATTTCAGCACCCATCTCTGATGTGCGCGGAATGAAACATAGACAAGATTACCTAACCCAATATTGGGTTCATCCGACTTCCGATATTTTTAGGTGGTGAAAATTCATTGAGGGGTAAAGGAAAGGTACAAAATTATATATTATGATATATTAATCCTCTCTACGTTTAAATTGTTCAAACAGTTGTATTAATACACGGGCAATAAGTAAAGATTGACGTCTCTGTCATCTTAACAAAATGCGCATGCGCGCTTGGCATCCTCTGTACTTGCATTTGCGTCCAAATAGACTTACTGATCTTCGGAGATATCACTAAACGTATCGACTTACTTGCTTCGTTTGACGTTCAACATAATGATTGTGGAAAAGGTCTGGGGGTTAAGATGGGAGAGTAAATTTCAGAATTGCGTTATATTTCTTTTGTTTAAAACATTGCAAAAGTCCTAGCTAAGTTTATTGACATCGTAGAGCAAGTAAAAAAAAATCAAATACACACGCCTCTTTCTTATGAATAATATACACACCTATTACTAATATTCCCTATATTGTTCATTCACTGGGGCTATTGATACTAAACGTCGCGTTCATTTTTCTGCCTGGAATTTCTACGGCAATTTATACTTACATTTGTAATATTTGGAATTTATTTCTCCCCTTTCGGTTAACAGCGCAGTTTATATCGCAAAATAGCTAAAAATTGAAATTGCGCTACCCTTTGACCTACTTCTAGGTACAAGACAGCCTTTTCGAACCAATCCTTCAAATGCAGGCTACTTTATGGATTTGAGCCCCCCCCCCCCCCCCCCCCCAAAGCGGTCGTAGAGTAGAATTATAATATTCTCCCTATTTTCCTTACCTATTTGCGACAGACGAATACCAAGAGGGCGACCAGTACAATGATAGTTAAGGCAATCAAGGCAATGCCAGCCGCCAATAGACCAATGATAGTATTCTTAACTGAGAGAAAACCAAAATATTCATGTTATCTTCACTAACAACTGTAATTATTTGTAAAGCTGAAGGTTGGCGGGTGGGGGCGGTGGGTGTCGACATTGAGGCACCGGTGAGACACTTAGTAGACCTTCACTTATTTTATTCGGACAGAAAAAGCCAAGAGGACATCTTTTAAGGGAATAGTCCATAAATTTTCATGTTAGGGACATGTGAAGCCTACCTCGTTACAAGAATCAAAATACTTGTAAATATGTTGAGATAACGAGGGCTATTGATTTATTGCCTACTGCCGGAAACTAGTAAACAGGGCAGTTTCCTAGAAAGTACCTTTGTTCTTGTCGCTTTCTTCGCTAAGTGTCTCTTCTTTCACTATATTAGAAAAAAAAAAATAAATAAATAAGGTGGATAGTTATACTGCAAGATGAAAATTGATACGGTAAGCTCAAAATCCAAATAAAACGTCTGTAATGCTCACTCTGGGCCAATAAAAACCCTTGAAGATGGTACCAATAATGACGATTTCAAAGTGATCGTAAAACTACCAAAAAGCAGTATTTTGTTGTCCTCCCTTTTAATAATCCAATGGAACTATCCATGATTGCAAGGCTGACACTACGGCAAAGGGATTGTTTATTTGGGCCAATATTTCAACTAGTACAGTACTACCGTTTACCATTTTTGTTTACGTTCAAAGTTAAACTTTTTATAGCCGTTAGCTTTTCTCATTGTAACTCTGGCCCTGAAGAAGACCAGTTTTACTAGTTGAAATATTGGCCCATATAAATTAACCCTTTTCCGCAGTATCAGCTCTGCAATCAGTTTGGTTTATTTACACCTAACGTGACGTCTGGCACGTGCATTTCTACTACAAGAGATACGGCAACGGAACGCGTTAAGAACAGTTTATTTTGCGTCGTGTGGTCCCGTGCATCCAAACGTTTCATGATTGTAACATGTAAATACTAGCTTCAGGAGTTGCCATGTGCTAACTGCATAGTGAAAGGTCTTTCTACTTTACTTTCTGGTACTAATGATACTTCTCTCACAAGTTCGAGACAGGCTTTTAACTCTCTAGCAATATGATCTCACCTTCAAGAGTTGATCCAACTACCCATCTAACGGCATCAATATTCCCAAGCTTTCCATCTGATTTAATTGCCTCTGATATTAGAGCATCCACCTCGTGTTCTCCAACTGTTCGGTTGAATGTCAGCTCCATGTCTGCAATAACACTTCCGCGCCTACAAAAGGGATGGAACTCTTTAAACAAAAGTGAAACTATAATTATAAAAGTAATAAATAATTATTATGAGAACCTTCCAAGAATCCTTTGCACCTGAAAAATCGCAAATTTCAAAAAGCTTTGTCAATTTGAGGCCAAGAAACATGCCACACAACATGGGAATATCACTTGCTATAAATATATAAATATAACAGAAATATAATATAATTATCACTCATATCAAATTTAGTGTCATGACGTCAACAGTCACGTCATTACACCCAAAACACGTTTAAACTCATTGCAAAAATGGACCTCTATCAATTCGCAATAATCACTTTAGTCAGAAAGAGATTGTTGTGAAGTTTATAGAAATGGTCATAAACAGTTTTGTATTTATAAGGGGCCTGATACAGGAAAGACACGAAAAAACGACGAGAGGCATATCTTCGTGAGTTTAAGGAGTATAGCAACATAAAATTGCTTATGTATAGATGTTTATTTGGAGTATCTTTCATATCATTGTTGCCGTGGTGACGTCATTGGCCACGTGGCTAAGACACTCGGAATTTTTTGAGGGTTAAGCGCAATGAAAGAGTGACTGGTAGGTCGCAGGTTGTAGATATTTTAGTAAAAACATTTAAAAGAGGCATTATTTTTTTTTTATTTAGAAATTAGCAGAAAATCTACACATAAAAATTTGTTGAAAGTCTCCTGTTCAGCTCCTTATCAAGTAAAAACTAAACGCAAACTTGTATATTAGTTTTCAATGTATGCTCTTGTTAATGGTATCGACGGTTTCCTTTCATTCTAACTCCTTCATAGGTAGAACAGACGTAACTTTTCCGTTTGTGGTAGCCTGGAAACAAGCGAGGAAAGTTCACGAGAGCCTGGAACCGGAGGCTTATATTTTGGCTTCTTTTTGGCGGCTATCATTCGGCTAGCGTACATGCAGTGGTGGTTGCCTCATCTCACTTATTCTCTTGGAGAAAAGCGGTTTGCAAAATTGTTTAGCCAGTCGCTAAGTTTTTCATTCGTCCCTTGTGAAAAGTTGTGAACAGCTTATTCGACAGTAAAGAAGACTATAGCTACATTTGTGGTTCGGCTCAAACCAGCAGGAAAAGAGGACTGATTGATTGGAAGCTTTAAGTTGCCGGAGCTAGATTTGGTAAGTTATCACGTAAACAATCCTGTTGTATTAGTTACATGTATTGTTTTATGTACACCGCGTCAAAAACTGGTTTTCTTTCGACTGTTGGGTTGAATATATATTGTAGATGACACATGTTTACCAAAAAAGAGTTTAAGAGGATTTTGTAAGCGAAAACAGCTACGACCACGAAATGTTCATTATGATTTAACAAAATAACAAAATGATAATCATTCAATATCTATCTCACCTATACAATTCATCAGATAATAAATTAAACAAACGATGGAGTCGGCTTGAAATCGGCTTGGAATACCAAACTCTGATCGACTTTATCGCTAAGTTGCTGATGTTCAACAGTTTTAAATAATCGCGTTTCGCAGCAAAGTGGAGTGGTTTTACCTTACCTTAGCTTAATCACGTCTACCTTCACTAAACCAGTTCCTTTCATTTCTTCAAAAACCTGAAGACAGAAGTTCAAGTGCATTTAGTTTGCACAGAAAGAAAAGAATTATGAACAATAACAAGGATATGGAGCTGGTTTGCTCAAGAGACAAACTAGGGACGATCACTGGGATATAGGAATTTCACTTAATCTACTTTTAGACATTTATCGTCTAAACGAAAGTCGGTTTTCCGAGACATCCGCAAACGGTTAGTGGGACGTCACAGGAAGTCATCGGAACGTGCCAACGTCGCATTGTGTAATGGCGGCTGATGAACATTCAGTATGACTTGCCTAGGTGGCATTTACAGGCGCCTAGATACGTTTGCGGACGTCCCGGGAAACAGACTTCTGCTTTTACGACGTCAAAAAAAAAACATAAGTGAAATTCACATATGCCAAGGGTTATACTGGGGATCTCCCTCTCTGTCTCTTTATCTTCTCTTGGCTTGGTAGATTTTGTTTTCATGTAATATATCAAAAGCTATTTCGACTGCTTCATAGGGGTATCCAGAAAACGAGAAACCACGCGTGGTTTCGATATCTGATCCAAAACACGTGTGATTTTTATCTGGGTTGTCACTGGGTATCAAAAATCATGCACGTGACGAATTTAGCCATTTATTCATTGTTAAGCAAACTTTCGAATTATTAACAAGTTTGAGAAAGCACGAGTCAGAAATGTCCATGGGGTAAAACAGCCTCACATCACCCCCCCCCCCCCCAAAAAAAAAAAAAAAAACTCGTAGTTCGGTTCCCCATCTATCTGATAACTAATCGTTAACCACTCAATTCTGGCACTGTGTACTTATAATATTTTTGGTATACTAAAAATGACGAGAACGAAAGCGATTTCATAGGTTTAAAGTTACCCTAACCTGTTCCTTGATGGTTTTAACCAAACCCTGGGTTGACGGATTTTGCAAGTCAATGTACTCGTTTTTGTAATCACGGTCAAGCTCGACGCTTGCAATATGAACCGCTTCCAAAGTTTCTGTAAGCAAAGCAATGTAAAGACACCATTTGAAAAGAATGCATGCTAATGAAAACAATTTAAAATTTAACTTCTGGCTTTTAGTCAATTAAGTCCATAATTGTAAAAATCGTAATAAAATCTAAATGTACAAATTAAACAAACATACAAACAAAATAAAACGCAAACATTCGTGATCAACTAATATAATCATTTTAAATAGAAAAAGAAAAGAAAAAAGATTCTCGCAGGTTTTTACGCAACTTAAGCAGTTGCGAAAAGGAAGGCTTTAACGGGATTCCAACCTATGACCTCTGCGATGCCAGTGCAGTGCTCTGACATATTAAATCGTTGCATATTTATAAAGTAAAAAGTTGCCTCAATACATGATTTCCGGAAGCAACACACTACATACCATCCTCTTGGCAATTTCCTCCTTTTCTCCCTTTGTTGCAAAGACACATAAATTGTCCAAAATATCGGCACGTTTTTCCATCAGTGCAAGTCTTCCCACATCTTTCATCTATCGAAGAACAAAACACGACTTTAAAAACAGACTTTATACTTTTATATTTTGATGTTTTTAATTGCTCTTTATAATGATGATCATTACTAATTACTGCTACTGCTCTTGTTATTGTAACGAACCAATCTTCCGATAAGTGCTAGCATATTAAACGCATTCTGGACTGAGAAGCTTGGACCTGCTATCATATGCGGACTCAACCTCGGAAACCCAGGGTCGGATAGTTGGGTCAGGAGGAAGCCAAAACGGGTATGTTTACAAGAAAGAACGAGTAAAGAAACCTGTTTTGACTTCCTCCTGACCTAAATATCTACCGCTGAGTCTCCGCGGTTGATATGAAATATAATGAATAGTGAACTAAAGGGCCGTTTACACGTGCCATTTTTGTGTCGCACTTTTTTAGTGTAACTTTTGTCGCGCTGAAGCCGCAGTTTCAAATCGCGTGTGTAAACTTAAGGCAATTCGAGCGCGATTTATCGGCACGATGTTGTAGGGGCCTCAAAAATTTCCAGCTCAATTGGATGACGAAGGCAGTTGAGTGGTACTTACTCAGTCACTCCATTCTCATTAATTTATTCCTTAAACGCGATTTGGAGCAGTTTTGCGTCCATTCCTCATTACACCGTGAAGGGATATTTTTTGTCCTTTAATGACATATTAATGAGTTAATAACTTATCTATCACGATTAGCATTTCTTTTGGGACGAAAGGTGTCACATGTTTCAGACCAGCAAGGCCAGGAAAAAAGGAAAAAAAAAACCTTTTTGTAATGTAACGGTAAATCGAAAGAATAACTCCTAAGAAATACCACACAGTTTGAACAGTAGGAATTTGAGAGTATCACGGCGAAGAAATTACACTTCGAGGGCAGATTGTGGTCCTTTTAAAGGGAAGAAAAAAATCTGCCGTCGACCACAAATTATCACTTTAAGGCGTCGCGGATAATAGTCGATAATATTTTGAGCGTTTCTAAAAGTCCACTTCACAAAAAATTACAGATTTGATTCTCAATATTTTACTGAAATGCTATTTTGATTGACCGATTCGTCGTATTCCTAAAAGTTTTTGCAAAATGTGACTCGCAATTCTGTCAAATCGCTTGAAGTACTACTATGATCAAAATTTTACCCCTTGAATTTTAAGGTTTAGCGCATAGAATTCTAGGAAAGATAAAAAACGCCGTTTACCGTTTCTTAATATCTGCATTGGTTCCGGAGATATTCACGTTTGAAAAATGTGTAAAATATGTAAATGAGGTGACTGATGACGTCACAAACTCAACCGAATTTTGGTCAAATACTATAAATAGAGCTATCTCAGTCAATTTACAACAGAGACCATTGAAACCTGGCAGGCTAATAGTTCTAAAGGCAATACACCTACGGCTATAAAAATTCGGTTTCCATGGCAACTCACTCTTTTCCAGTCCCCTCCAACCTGATTTCAATATTTTAGTGATTTTCAGCTTGAAAAACATTTAACAAGGCCACGAACTCGACCTAACATATTTATACGCTTGCTGGATCATGCAGATAAGGCACCATTGGCAAATATCAAAATAGAATGCCAAAGAGGGCCAACAAAGCCTTAAGTATCAGGGAGGACTGCAACCCAGTATGTTGTCATGGTAACAAAAGTGATAAGCTTATGTCATGGAGCGCACCTAGAAAAATGTCACTGCAAAGAATCAAGCATTTCTGACACAAATTGGCTGAGATATCTCTTTTCATAATATTTAACCAAAAATTCTGTTGAGTTTGTGACGTCACTTGGCTAATTTGCATATTTTAAAAACTTGAATATCCCTGGAACAAAAAGAGATATTTGAAAATAGTAAACAGCATTCTTCTTCACGTAGAGACTACTTTTTTGTTTTAAAATGGCTCAGATTAGAAAGACACGAATTTCATAGTAGCACTTTGAGTGTTGTTCGCATTTAAGCGAGAATTGTCTGCGTTCCCTTTTTAGATTTAAATAAAAGCTAATCTGAATACATTTTTCATTTAAGAAAGATTTTTGCCTTTATTTTTTCTGTCGATTTTTATCAGTTGATTAAACTTGGTAACGAAGGAATCTTAAGACAGCCCGTAAATCAGCTGCAGAAACAAAAGTTACTGACAAGGCGTAACTGCCGGTCTCGAATCTCGTGGTTTAGTCTTTACATTTTTGGTGAAAAGGGTAGTTTTACGTGAATCATGGAAGTACCAACGAGACGACACCAACTTTTTTCTCACCTTTTTATGAAATTCAGTGTTCAGCGTTACTAACTCGCCCATCTTTGACTGTATTTTCAACACTACGTCAATACCGCCCGCCTAAGAAATTTCAATATTACGTACCCACCAATTTCTATTTTCCTTTGTATTCAACTATCTTTCCCACACTAATCAAATTTATCCATGAGCTGGCTCACAGAAGCCTTTGATTGAAATGTGGTGCAGAATAGCCCATTTACAGTTGTGTGCTTAGTGACCTGGCCTTGGATTGTAAGCGAGGCTGGGGATGACCTTGCTTTTGTACAAGCCTCACTGCTTTTCATTTGCAGATCATACTGGTTTTTTTTTATCTAACTAGTTTGTATTTACATATGAAAAATAGTGAGGTTTTTCTTTATATTACAAGGTCATCCCCAGCCTCGCTTGCAATCCAAGGCGAGGTCACTAAACACGCAACTGTAAAATGGCCTATTGTAGACAACGTACAGGATATCCTGCTGAAATCGCATTGAAATCGAGGCTGGTTATCATATGCGATTTGTAATCACAGCCTTGCGTGAGAAACATGCGGTGAGGCTGCGACAAGAGTTGTATAAAAATCGCACTTGTAAACTGGTCGAAATAAGGGATCGCAAGCGAAAACCAGGAATAACTATCCACTGGCTTGGTATATAATAAGAAGAAATGGACAAATGGCGAAACAGAGTCCGGTTAAGCTGTAAGGAACAAATTGTGATAACCTGAGGTCAAGGAATATTAACAATTATGGGTTATGCCTACCAATGCTACAATTTTTCCCCGAGAAGCCTTGAGGACAAGTGCAGTTGAAATCATTCACCGCATCCGTACAACGGCCGCCATTTCGACAAGGATTCTCGGCACAGTCGTCGATGTCTGAAATACAAAGGAAATCTTGCACGTGGCTATGAAGTTCAGATGACATGGTTTAAAGAGAGGCAGACAGACACATTGATTGATTGATTGACACTTTATTTATTCTCGGGGTTCCAATTAGTAACTCTATGAAACTGTCTTACTTGGAAAGCAAGCATTAAAAATAATACCAGTTATTAAACATTATATGAACTGGACATGAAAAAAGTAGACTATAGATACCAATTAGAGCATGACAGATGATAACTCTCGTTTTACCGACGACATATTTACCGCCTGCAGTTACAGAGAACATGGGGGCTATTCCATAGCTCTGCGACGTTGTAAGAGCTTTCCATATGTTCGGTCTGAGGTTTCAAACGAACACCCTTATTTCGATATTATATTTCGCATTCTCTGCGGGTTTGAAGAGCTTTTGCAGACAGGAAGGCGCATTATTATTCTGACTTATGTATATCACGAGTGCCATCTATCACCAAGTGCTGACTACTTTAGATTATGAAGGGTGTCACCGGATCTGTTATCATACACCTGTTTAGTAATGATTATGGGACACTGGTTTTGTAACTTTGAGTAAAAACTAATTCTAGCATTAAATTTTACTGACTTAGCAATCATGCAAAATAGTTAAACCTTGAAGTAAATTTCTTACCAAAGCTGCAATTCTTTCCACTGTAACCAGCAGCACAGTTGCAAGTAAAATCGTTTACCGCGTCAGAGCAATTTCCTCCATTTTGGCACGGTTGACGAGCACAGTCATCAATATCTGACAACAAAGAAGTATGCAAAGTCATAAAACGAGTCTGCCACCTTGAGCGTAGTAAAACAGTTATAAACGTACAAACTCCGCGCTGGCAGAATACACACCCCTCCCGCCCTCCCCCTCCCCTCTTTGTTCACCACCTACTCCGTGATATAACATTTTCTAAAAATTTCACAGTGGGGCCACCCCCTAAATGTTGCATGAAAAAGTGGGGTTTTTGGTTAATTGTCGATAATTTTGTTACTCTTCATCATTTCTTTACCAAACTTGGTAATTTAAAATGGGACTTTGTGCCAAACAATTTGACATAAATGGTAATGCCAGATGTCAAATTATGACGTCATAATTGGTGACGTCATATTATTCTTTAAAATAACATTTTAGAAATTTTAATTTTTTTCTAGCGTGTTATAAAGAACACGTAAAGAGGTGTTGAATGCTGTAAACAGTTTGTCGATGAAGCAGATAATGGATGAGATATGGCATTTTGGATTTTAAAAATTTCACAGTCTCAAAATACGGTTCCCCCTTGTGTAATACGTTTGAAATTGAGTGTTGTTTTGTTGCGTCAACGCCACCATTTAAGTTGCAGATAAGATGTCTTTAATGACAAAAGCTAAATAAAAAAAATAAACTGGGAAAAGGATTTTACTGCCAGAGCTAGAGCCCCCAAACCAGTTTTGTGACGCAATTAAGTGTCACGTGATCAATTATGCACTTCCTAATATTATCGTTTTCAAGCCAAAAACTTAAATTCTAAAATGATACGATTTTTTGGAACACAAGAAGTCTATTTTACCAGATTATTAACATGCATGAAAAAAAAAACTTTACCAAAAAAAAAATCAACATGGTTGTTTTTAGAAGAAAAGTATGGTTTCGGAAGGGGGGGGGGGGGGGGGAGGGGGAGGACTTTAAGTATCTTTAAATTGCCATAAATCAAATTACGTTTGTCGTAGCGAAGTACGGTTTTCAGCATTTTACTCCTCTTGCCAAGTTCTTTCAGATGGCATAACATTTTTTATCAAATTTGAAATTTTTAGTTAACCCTTTTTGTGACGTCTTCCATCATGACGTCACAATTTGACCTTTTTATTAATTCTCAAACTTAAAATAAATTGGGCGCCCACCAAGGATTTTTGCCAAGTTTGGAAAAAAATATGAAAACGAAGCAAAATTAGTTTAAATGACACATTTGGGGGGTGGTTTGGGCCCACCGTGAATTTTCTTAGACATGGACAATATCCCTACCAATACTACAAATCTTTCCGCTATAACCAGCAGTACAGTTGCAAATAAAATCGTTTACAGCGTCTCTGCAATTTCCTCCATTTTGGCACGGTTTAACAGCACAGTCGTCAACATCTGAAGAAAAAAAAACATGCATTATAAGAAACGGGAGTATTTACCATTAGGGATCACAAAACTCTGTAAAACCAAACATTTTACCAGAACTTTAACTGGCAAATTTTGCTCTTATTTCCCACATAAGTTTAAATTTTTCTTTGTGTTGTTTCCACGTTTAAAAGTCAAGTTAAGCATCTTACAGTTTTACTAATCATGAGTTGTTAACTGGTATTTATTTATTTATTTATTTATTCTTCTCCTCTCCTTTTTTTAATGATCAATCAATTGCTTTGCTCAAGCTTCAGTGACAACCTACCTTTTATATTTAAACATTATTTAGTTTTACTCAGCTTGAATAGCTTTCCAATTATTATGAGTAAATTTTACCTCTTTTGTATTAATATGTTTATGTTGTAAATTAAGTTTAACATTTCAATTTGGTAATAAAGCTTGTTGTTGTTGTTGTTGTGTCAGATATAACAATTGCGAACTAAAGGAATGTAAAAGAAAAAAAATACGTAGTTATTAAGCATATAAAATAAATCAAAAGGAATTTTATCCTCACCGACGCTACAATTCTTTCCACTGTAACCAGCAACACAGTTGCAAGTATAATCATTTTCAGCATCGGTGCAATTCCCTCTATTTTGGCAAGGCTGAACAGCACACTCATCAATATCTGACAATATTACCACAAAATGAATTTGTTAGAATCAGGGGTAACAAAACTTAGAAAAAGCAAAGGTGCACTTTAAATTATACCGGCAAATTTGCTTGAACTTCCCATATGAATTGACTTTTATTTCTTTGTTTCAATCCTTTGTTTAAATTTAGCAGTAAATTTTGGTCACAGCTGATCAGCACAGTCATCAATATCCGACAACAAAGAAGTACACATAGTCATAAAACGGTTTTTCTCTACTATTATGGTTAAAAAAATTCTACCTTTTTAGTACTACACTGATTTTTTAAATAAGCCGAGAATAAAAAAAACGTACGCTACCTCCAAAATTGTACTTTCGTAAACTGGCATTTTACAGTTTCCTGTACAAAAAATGTGCAACAAAGTAATGCATCAATCATACAAAATAATTTAAGGAGTAAAATTTATACTCACCGACGCTACAATTCCTTCCACTATAACCAACAACACAGACGCAAGTATAACCATTTACAGCGTCAGTGCAGTTTCCTTCATTCAGGCACGGTTGAACGGCACAATCGTCAATATCTGACAATAAAGAAGTACGCATAGTCAAAAGAGGCTTATTGGAGTACTCAGCTGTTCTCTTTGGCAGCCCACGGCTTGAATAAAAGGAAGGAATTTCATTCAAAAAAACAGAATCTGTTATAATTAGGTTACGTTCCTGCATGATTAATCGTTGAAAGGCCCTTTTCTTGGATTTTGTCAGCCATTTAGGTGTTAGGTGGACTCAAAGGCCCTGCCCGGGGAACTTATTATGATTAGGTTTGTTTAAGGGCCCCTCTAGGGATTTTGTTGTTTATTGGCCCTTTCGGGCTCCAAAGGCCTTGTTCTGGGATTTTGTTACGCAATATTTTTATGTGAGGATTGATTTCCTTTCTTCAGACATTTGTGTCTGATGCCTGCAGCATTGCCCATTCAGTAATCTAATTAACACACTAATTAGCACCACTTTTTGTTCTTTTCTGGTATCTTGTACCTTTTGATGGTATTTAGTTTTAATGAAGTAATTACTAGCACCTTAATCTCATTTAAGGTTCGTTTTTATCCGAAAGTTTTAGTAACTGAAAAAGGTCTTTGACTGAAACGTTTTATTAATTTTTTCACCCTTTTTTACGTCAGAAAGTTGTCCGTCCTCGCTCTTCTTTTAACTTTCTATATATATTATATTTCTTTGCGCTTTTTTTGAAATAAGCCATAAATCAAAAAGATAAAAAAAACTTCCTCAAGAATTGTGCTTCCGTAAACCGACATTTTAAAGTTTTCTGTACAAAAGTTGGATAATAAGTAATGCATTAATCATACAAAATAATTCAAAAAGTAAAATTTATACCCACCGACGCTACAATTCTTTCCGCTATAACCAGCAACACAGTTGCAAGTATAATCATTTAGAGCGTCAGTGCAGTTTCCTCCATTTTGGCACGGCTGATCAGCACAGTCATCAATATCTGAAAACAGATTAGTACATATAGTCATAAAACGATTTTTCTACTTTGATGGCTAAACAAAATCCTAACATTTTTATTTCTACGCTGATGTTTTAAATAAGCTGTGCATAAAAAAATAATGAAAAATAAGCTACCTTTAATATTTACTTCTGGCATTTTAGAGTTTCGTATACAAAAAACTGTGCATAAAAGTAATGCATAAATCATACAAAATAATTCAAAAAGTAAAATTCATACTCACCGACGCTACAATTCTTTCCACTATAACTAGCAACACAGTTGCAAGTATAACCATTTACAAGGTCTGTACAATTTCCTCCATTTTGGCACGGCTGATTAGCACAGTCATCAATATCTGACAATAAAGAAGTACGTATTGTCATAAGACCGCTTTACTACTATGATGGTAAAACAAAATCCTATAACCCAAAAGCCGCGACATGAATGTAAGTGGTAAGTTAGCCTTTTCTACTGCACGCCTAGATATATATTCCTTTATATTTTTACAATAATGTTTGAATTAAGCCATAAATCAAAAAGATAAAAATTACTCTTCCTCAAGAGTTGTACTTCCGTAAACTGGCATTTTTAATTACAGTTTCCTGTACAAAAGTTGAACACTTAAGTAATGCATCAATCATACAAAATAATTCAAGAAGTAAAACTCACCGACGCTACAATTCTTTCCACTATAACCAGCAACACAGTTGCAGGTATAGCCATTTACAGCGTCAGTGCAATTTCCTTCATTGAGGCACGGTTGAACGGCACAGTCATTAATATCTGACAACAAAGAAGTATGCATAATCATTAAACGACTTCACTACAATGATGTTATAACAAAATCCTAAAACCCGAAAGCCGCGACATGAATGTACGTGGCAAGTCAGTCTTTCCTACTACACACCTAGATATATATTTATTTATACTTTTGCACTGTTGTTTGAAATAAGTCATTTTAATCAAAACGATAATTAAAACAACTCTTCCCCAAGAGTTGTGCTTCCGTAAACCGGCATTTTACAGTTTCTTCTACAAAATTGTAGACTAAAGTAATGCAAAGAAGTACCTATAGTCATAAAACAATTTTTTCTGCCATGACGGTTAAACAAAATCCTACTATTTTTATTTCTACGCTGATGTTTTAAATAAGCTGTGCATAAAAAGATAATGAAAAATAAGCTACCTTTAATATTTACTTCTGGCATTTTAGAGTTTCGTATACAAAAACTGTGCATAAAAGTAATGCATAAATCATACAAAATAATTCAAAAAGTAAAATTTATACTCACCGACGCTACAATTCTTTCCACTATAACCAGCAACACAGTTGCAAGTATAACCATTTAGCGCGTCAGTGCAGTTTCCTCCATTCTGGCAAGGTTGAACGGCACAGTCATCAATATCTGAAAACAAAGAAGTACACACATTCATAAAACGATTTTTCTGCTACAATGGTTGACGAAAATCCTACCATTTTCATTTATACACTAATGTTTTAAATAAGCCGTGCATAAATAAATGAAAAATAAGCTACCCCCAAAATTTACTTCCGTAAACTGGCATTTTACAGTTTCTGTAAAAAAAATTGTGCAACAAAGTAATGCATCAATCATACAAAATAATTAAAAAAGTACAATTTAAACTCACCGACGCTACAATTTTTTCCGTTATAACCAGCAACACAGTTACAAGTATAATTATTTACAGCGTCGGTGCAATTTCCTCCATTTTGGCACGGTTGAACGGCACAGTCATCAATATCTGACAGCAAAGAAGTACTCAAAGTCATAAAACGACTATATTTTCACACTATTGTTTGAAATAAGGCATAAATCAAAAAGATAAAAATACACTTCCTCAAGATTTGTACTTCCGTAAACTGGCATTTTAATTGCATTTCCGGGTACAAAAGCTGTACACTTAAGTAATGCATCAATTATTCAAAAAGTAAAATTTGTTCTCACCGTCGCTACAATTCTTTCCACTGTAACCAGCAACACAGTTGCAAGTATAATCAGCAATTCCAGCGTCAGTGCAGTTTCCTCCATTTTGGCACGGTTGATCAGCACAGTCGTCAATAACTGACAACAAAGAAGTCATAGTCATAAAACGAATTTACTACTGTGATCGCATAACAAAATTCTATAATCCGAAAGCCACGACACGAATGTAAGTGGTAAGTTAGTGTTTCCTACTACAAGCCTAGATAGATAGGCTTGCCGGCAATCGCATGATTTGCTGTCAACAGTCCACTTAACGAAAACTCCAATCATCAGTTATCATCAAGCAACCGTCACATGCAAAGACAACAACACTTCTGAAACATACATCGAACCCACAGAAAACGATTTCAAGAGAAGATACAGAAATCACTCTCCATCATTCCGTCACGCAAAACACAGGAACTCCACTGAACTCAGTAAACATATCTGGACTCTTAAAGACAGTGACATTGACCACTCTATCTCATGGCGTATCATTTCATCTAGCTCACCTTAAAACAGCTCAAGTAAAAGATGTAATCTCAGCCTCAAAGAGAAAGTTTTAATCATCTGTCGACCGGATCTGTCATCACTGAACAAACGTAACGAACTAGCATCTTCTTGCAGACACAGAAATAAAGCGTTACTACGTAACAACTAAACATTGCAACTTTAAATGTTAAATTTTAAATTTTCCGCAACGGTAATTATGTAAATTTTTTAGTATATAAACGATGTTTATGTATTTTATTGTCATTAAAACCCCCTGAAAAGTGAGAGATCACGAAACAGGCTTGTCGGGATGAAAGTGTTTTTTTTTTTATTTTTTTTATTTACTATATACAGTCGGACCTCTATTAAGCGGCCACCCTCCATTAAGCAACCACTTTTCAAAGTCCCGAATTATTATTTTGTCAGTAAAATGCTGTATTCGATACCTCTATTCAACAGCCAACCTCTATTAAGCGGCCAGTTTTCAAAGTCCCCCGGGTGGCGTTTAATAGAGGTTCGACTCTACTACGCTCTACTTTTATGTATCGAGCACTGTAATACGAAAAAATCAAAACACAGTCTTCCTATATATAAAAGATGAACTTTTGGAGTCGGACTAGTTCAAACACATTTAATTGCTACTCGGAGTTTCATGCTTCTAGCGAAGCAATCATCAGGCAACTGACAACAATAACGGTTACATGAAAAGATATACAAATTTGAAAATAGGGAACAATGATTGCTTGCGTGATGTGTCAAGATTCTATTGGGCAGCAAAACTGAGCGCAATTTAGAACGATCGGGTAAACTAAGTAAACGCGAAATTAACAGAAACCTCTTAGAATGCCTGCAAATCGATGTCAGTTCATTTCTATGATTGAGTGTTGACATTTCCGGTCTGCAAATTATGAAATATTTCTCCCATAAACAAAGATTACATTTTTTGTTGACATTTGAATAGATCTAGCTTGCTTCCCTTTTCTCCATTAATGTTTTCAACTTCTTTGAGCTCAGTTGGATTATACCCTTGTAATGTATACCTGCATTTTTGAAAACATGGCTCCAGAAATATTGCCTTATGTTAGTTTCTCTTGTGAGATTTCACTTATTTATTATTTTTTTTTTTGCATTGTTTTTTTTTTATTCTAAGTTAACAAGAAAAAAATATAAAGGGTCATTAGCAGATATTTATAAAATCAAAATATTTTTCTCCCCCCCCCCCCTCCCTCCCTCCCTCCCTGTTTTGCTAACCTAGCCCCACTCTCTCTCAAACGTCTTTTAACCGCGCAACGATTTGGCTTTGAATTCGGCGCGCGCTCTGAGATCAGAACTAAGTCATTAGACCTAGCGTTTCGATTGGCTTCCTGAAGCAAAGTTTTCCTAAAGACATCATTAAGTCTAATGAGGGAAAAAGTCTTACGAGTGCAGCGTCCTGCCTCGTCTAATATGCTCCCTATTTAGTTCTTTTCAGCTAAACGGGTAACTTTCAGTTACTCGGGCGTGAACTATTAAGGATAGTATGTTGTGTGCTTTGCTTGAGGAGGTGACAGTCTTTGGCTTTAAAAAGTAGGTCTTAGGGATGATTTGTTTTCGGCCAACGTGGAATTTCCGCGAATTTGTTACCCAGCCAAAGACTTAGTATATTTTTGTGGTAGAAAAGGGCGCTAACCCTTCCCTTTTCAAATGTTGATTTCAACATCCGGGACTTCAGTTAGTATGGAAAACACTAGCAACGATGGCCAAGAATTGTGATTAAAAAAAGCGTGAGTTTGAAAAGCTATTCGATTACTTTTCACCCTTATAACTGTAGCGTCGTTAGGTTAGTGATCGATTAGTCGAGAAGTGCGATTTTGGGTGGTATTTCCGCTCTCGAGTTTCATAAATAGTTTCCTGCAGATGTTCGGTCGCCGTGATTCTAGTTCGCGTGCAGCATGAATCTAGTACAAACATAAAAAAATCAATTGTCAATTTTCTCTCAAGAAGCCGATCCTGTTGAAGAAAGCTAGACTTTAGCACTAAAAGACCGGGTTTTGGGCGAGATTTTAGATGCGTAGGCGCGGTTAATCATTGCTAAATTGTGACACATTTTGTAGGAAGTTCACAGGTCATGTTTCATTTCATACAAATGTTTTTACTTAGTGTCATGTCTAATTCCAAAGAAAAGCCTCTTTCGTTTTTCTCTTCCATACTATTCTTTGACCTTGCTTAAAATCTTGTGATAAACCCTAATTGAAGTCTTGTTAAGGACTAGCATATTCCTTCAGCCTAGAAGGTCTCAAAATGCACCAATTTCTGGGGGCTATGTCTTAAAAAATTCAGGTATATAATAGTACTGTGAATAAAGAAGCTGCAAATCCAACAATGTAGTCACAAGTTAGTAGGATCCAAAGGATACACAATGTCTGTGGGTGTTTGCGTTCGAGAAACGAAGCTAACGAATGGTGCTCATAGCGGGAACAGTCACAGGTAACGTACTGGTAACGTGCATAGCTGTAAACAGCTACAGAGCCAGGTTAAACGCCTTAAGACAGTGTTGCTCTTGGCTAACGGCTAACGGAGTTCAAACTTCAGCTAATGGATGCTAACGCCTAAGCTGGTTGTTCTAACGGATGCAAATTTTTGCTAACGGATACATGAACTGTTCTAACGGTTCGAGACTAACGACTAACGCTTTTACTCGCAGTACTAACGGTTTTCCTTAAACGTTTAACGGGTTACTAACGGTTAACTAACGGATGACTAACGGATGACTAACGGACGACTAACGCTTTCGGCCGTTTAACGGATAAGCGTTAGTGTACGTTTTCCCGTGTGTGGTCACAAATATTTAATAGTAGAATAAACAAATAGCAACAGCGAACTACTAACTGATCCTTTTTGAATGGAAAACATATGCCGTGAGTGAGAATCGAATCCGCGTCCCCCTGGATACTAGTCGGGTGTGCTAACCACTGCACCATCACGACAACCTGCTGGCAACAGAGCAATTAGTGAGGTAACTGGTTTGCCACGGGGTTCCCCGGCGTTTAAACATTCAGGAACAGGACATACATCATTCAAAAAGGATCAGTTAGTAGTTCGCTGTCGCTATTTCTTTATTCTACAACTACTAGTTTTTCTTTCTGAGAGAACGATTGAATACAAGGGTTATCTAGTCAATCAGGGTTATTCCTCTAAATTAGTAGACGATCAATTTCTCAAAGCCTCAACTACATCTAGAAATGATTCACTTAGAACTCGTGCTAAATCTAAAAAGAAATTATTTCCATTTGTGACCACATTTAATCCAAATTTACCTAATGTAGGTCGCATATCATTAGAAAACACGTAGATATTTTGGAATCCAACCCCAAATTAAAAGAACTTTTTCCTCCAAATTCCATCATAGCCTCTTTTGGCAGATCTAAAAACCTTAAGGAACTGTTGGCGCCATCTCGTTATGGCCCTAACACCGAGCATGAAAGGGCTGTTGAGGTTCAGGGTTGTTTTAAATGTAAAAGAACAAGATGCGATCTCTGTCGCAATTTCTTTGTTGAATCAAATTCTTTCCAAAGTTTTTAAACAGGCAAGAGTTACAAAATACGATCAAAACTTTCTTGTGATTCCAAAAATGTTATTTATTTGGCCTCGTGTAAGAAATGTCGCCTGCAATACATTAGTTCTACAACAACCGACTTTAGAGTGAGATTTCGCAACCACAAGTCTGCTATGATCACCAAGAAAAAAACTTGTGAGGTAGCGGTGCATTTTAACAAAACACCGCACGATTTAAGCGACTTTTCATTTCAATGTATTGATCAAGTGCAGGTGACTGCAGACAATTCAACTAACATTGAAAAATTTTTAATCACTAAAGAGGCATATTGGAGTGCACAGTTGTTCTCTCTGGCACCTTTTGGGTTGAATAAACGTCATGAATTTCACTCGAAAAAAAGGATAAACTATAATTAGCGCGAAAATAACTAGCAAGTTTGGCGGTCATTAAAATTTAGTTGTTCAAAGGCCCCGGCCACGGATCTTGTTAGCTTTGTTAGCGTAAGGTAATCTCAAGGGGCCCTATCTGGGATTTTATTACGATGTTGTTGTTTAAGGGCCCGGGTTCGGGGCGCCTGTTGTGCCTTGCCGCGGCATGGTTTCAGGGGCTTTGTTTGGGGATTTTGTTGTAACTTTCGGTAACTTTTTACCCTGGTTTCTTGACATTTCCAGCTGACTCGACGAATTACGAAACTTTTTCTTTTTTCTTATCTTATTTGTATTGTATTTGCTCATTAATTTTATTGTTTTTTCGTATTTTGGTACCGCATTGTTATAGTTTTCCACTTAGTAATTACCGATTGTTCATCACTTGTTAATTTTTTGCTACATGTGTTATTACGCCCTGTTATGTAATCATCTTTGTAATGTTATATCATCTTTTATACTGTAATCTTATTCAAGGGAATTGTAATTTATTGATCACTTGCACTGCAACTGATGAAGGTCTACGAACGAAACGCCGGTCTTTTTTATTAATTTTTTTACCTTTTTAGATTTTTTATTGTATATAGTTTTCTTCGCCCGAAGTTGTCTTTAAATTTTTACAATGATGTTTGAAATAAGCCATAAATCAAAAAGATAAAAATAAACTTCTTCAAGAGTTTTACTTTCGTAAACTGGCATTTTGTATTACAGTCTCCTGTACAAAAGTTGTACTCTTAAGTAATGGATCAATCATATAAAATAATTCAAGAAGTAAAATTTATACTCACTGTCGAAGCTACAATTCGTTCCACTATACTCAGGAGTACAGAGACAAACATAACCATTTTCTTCGGGAATGCAATTTCCTCCATTCTGGCACGGTTGAACGGCACAGTAATTAACATCTGACAACAAGCAAAGATGTATTTCCATAAAACAACTCTGTTATCTGAAGGAATTAGATTCTTTCAGCCTTAAAAACCTATACAAAAACTGATTGACTTGCTACTATCAGATTTCAATAAATTTTATCGGTTATGGTAAAACAGGTTTAAACGTGTGAGGTCCGCGTTGACAGAATCTGCTCCTCTCTCCTGACCCTATTTCCCAACCAACCACTTCGTGGTCTAGATTTCTGTTACTTTAGAAGACTTTTCCAGGTAATCAGAGTTTCATTTTTCTCCTTGATAATTGAGCCTACATTTAAACGAAAAAAGTTGACATTCTTTCGAAAATTTCAGAAACTGTAAGCGAACAATTTTGCAGTTTCTTATACAAGGAAGTTATAAAAATTCTTTTATTTTCTGCAGCTTGTAATCGAGAAATCAGCATCTTCGAAGAGTAAACGTCATAAGTAGGAGATGCATTTAAGGAAATGAGAGCGAAAAAAACGCCTGCCCGCAAACCCTGTGTAATCGCCAAACGCCCCTAACTATTTATAGCTGCGCTTGATCAGTGCATTTCCGGCTTTATTCATCACAGCTGGTGCAGTCATGTCACGTACTTCGCGTGATCTAAGTTTCTACTTTGAAATCAAGCATAATAAAGTGAAAGTTGTCTCTGTCTCAAAATAAAAAAGAATCATGAAAAAATAAAGCTACTGTGTGACGGTCAAATTAGTAAATTTAGTAAAGCTTATTTTCTGTGTTCGCTTTCAGAAGATTTATAAGTGTCACGCTGTGCGCCGCAAAGGTCAAATACAGAATATCAAGCACAGATCAGTTCAAAGTTTTATTCGGGGCTATGCGAATACAAACCTTTACCCGGTTCAACTGAACAGTATGCGAGTCGTCCCCAGTTATCACACAAAGCTGCTGGTCAACTGGTGTATCAATCTTTTTCAGCGATCGAAAAAACGGACAGTACTCCTCCGCTGAAGCTATGATAAACGGTTTTTTGCATCCTCAATATCTTTTTAGTCGGTATCCGTATTTTGTTAGTCCCATTGAAGTTGCTTCTTCACAGCACTTTTCAGCGGACAGACAAGGATCACATCAGCACTTTTGCTCGATAAAATCAATTTAAATGCCCTTCAGTCGAACCAACAACGGAAAGGTAAGGCTTTTTCCAAAGGCGGTAGGGAAATCTGCCAATACATCTTGTCTCGACAACAGTGAATTAATTATTTCTTTTTGTTCGGAGCTCAATTCAAGTGATATTCCAATTTCTGAAAGACACGGTTTCATTGAGCACAGTGTTAGTGAAGCTGGAATGAAATGACAAGCGGGCCGATCTGCCGTGGATTGTCAGGCATCAATCAATATGTGACCTACCGCACCAATCAGAGCCCCCGTCTCTCCAGTGCACGGGTTCTGCAAACAAACAATGAGTGCGGGCAGGCGTATTTTTCCCTCCTCTCCCCCTCCCCCCTCCTTTAATTCTCAGCCAGTCGTCCTCTCCCTTAGGGTCACTTTTGACTCGCTCCAGCCCTCTCGCGCTTCCTCGCCCAAGATGACAGCAACGAAGGATTATTCAGCGCTCCCGCTCCAAAAATACGCCTGCATTACAGGCTATACTCGCGCCGGTCCACGATTTTAATGGCCTGGCGCGTCCTACCGTAGTCGTCCTATCTTTAAGTCCTTAATATATTCAAGACTGGGAAATAGACATACTTTCTTTGGAATAAAAGTGAACCTGCAATAAAATTTTTTGTAAGCTAGACCCTTTTTTTTTATTTGTTACTTTTTTCTTTTTAGGACGGGTTCCTGACTGAGAACTTAGACGCAGGAATAATTTTCTTTGACGTTCATCTTAGTGAAATCGATGACCAAGTACGCATCTAAAGAAACAAAACAACCAAATATAGAAATAAATAAGAATAATAAAAATAATAACAATAAAAGGTTATCAAGGAACTTACACTCTTGACTTCTTGGTATATGGAAAAGGAGATAAAGTCCCGAGAGCCAATATACCAGCTTTAAAGTCATAACCATTTCTTTCCGTCAGAAATGCTTAGGTGGTTGCAATTAGCACTCCACTTGTTCCCAAGGTCTAGAGAAAAAAGAAATCGGTGACGGTTGTACATATACATACGACTTTATTTATATGAAACATCATATACTGAACTGCGGATGAAAGATTGAATAGAAGGAAGATCCTCGCAGTTAGAACGCAACTAAAGCAGTTGCGAGAAGAAAGCCTGAAAAAAATTTCAGGCTTGAACGGGATTCGAACCCATGACCTCTGCGATGCCGCTGCAGTGCTCTACCAACTGAGCTATCAAGCAAACTGGGAACTGGTCATATTGTGAGTCCGTAATATACCCGCGAAGGATGAATAAATGAATATGAATATATGAAACATCATATATTAAATTGTGGATGAAAGAGTAAATAGAGGAAAGATCCTCGCAGTTAGAACGCAGTTGCGAAAAGAAAGCCTGAAAAAAATTCATGTGTTGCATGGCTCACTGGTGATTGTCAACAATAAAGTAAAATACATTTATAATAGAACTATCAATGACGACGATGCTTTCCTTTCTGTTTAGGTTTCGTTTATCGACTGCTCTATGAAGACTGAACCATAACAACATAGCCCAACTGAGCAGTGCGCCTTTATATAATGGATGGACTGGTTATAAAACCTTGCCACTGAGGAGACAATAGTGCTGCAATTTATGTTGGGTCTCAACTGTTCATAATCCTTTGTCTAATGTTCACACCACAGATGAATATCTTAAACGAACATTTCTATTGGTCACTTTTAAAATATATTGTGGTTTTTGTGCACGGTCAAGGCCAAAAATGCTAAAAAAAAAAAAACCATACAACAAAGGTGTTTGTCAGGCTTCATAACCATTGCCTTTTATTAACTATGGTCCGACGTGGCTGCTTATTGATAAGTATTGAAAACATCTCTTGTTGCTGTCCTACGTTCTGAAGGTATTTCGTCTGATGTTCAGACGTCAAGTTTTACTTGATGTAATCAAGGGGACCGAACGCAGTTTCCGAGTACTTACGGCTAACCGAACGCTCTTTTCAAGTCCCAACGTCTGATTTTCGCATTATTTTTCAGCTATTCCTTTCTGGGAATGCGTAGCCACTATGCTATCTTGCTGTGAGTTAGTTCGTAAATAGGAAACTTTTGGAATAGTAGAATTTACACGAAGTTGGGTCGAGTTTACCACGACAAATTGACGAGATTTCAGTCAGCTTTATTCGCATGGAAGGTCCTATCGGTAATTCAAAATGGCTGGCGCGTCTCTCATGCGTTTATTTTCAAGGAGGCAGTTTGTGGTTCGTGGAAGGAAAACAGAATTTCAAAACTGTAAAATGAAAAGAAAAACTTTTTAATGAATACTCGGCTTCTTAAACAAAGGACATCAGTGAGTTAAAAGCGATGAAATTCCTGTTCGAGATTGTGTCTGCAGCACTGAAAACGTGTGATCGCAGATCATCGCAACCAAGATCTGCAAATCATCACACTTGCTCTAGACTTTCCTGGAAATTTTCATGTGCTCCTGGGAATGCAATTTAGAAAACATTACAGGTTTGAATGTGAATTTTACCGTGCTTTAGGTTTAACTTATAAACAAATTGTCATATTTCAAATAGCTTTAAAGTGACTCACAGTTCGCTTGCATCGGTAGCCTCCACGTAACTTCATTCGAGGCGAAGATTGAACGACTTGGCTTTTCCGGCTTGAACACAGGTCTGTCTGATTAAATTTTTCAATTAAGAAAGCTTATTCTCTGTTTATCTGTGTGTCTTGATTCACAAAATTTCCTCACCACGCGATCTTATGTAAACCATACGAGAATTAAACCATATCTATCTATTAATGTCTCTGTGTAAACAAACCCAAACCCTCCAGCGCCGGCATTAACCAAAAAACTCAGTTCTAACAAAGTCCTCTTTTATTCACAATTTCGGCACTGACTAGAGCTGATCATTTATCCCTCTGCATTTTATACAACATTGTTTTTTTTTACTGCAATATTGTACAAAAATAAAGCAGTAGCCACATGCAGTCATAGACTGTCTTTTAATTATTTCACTCCATTGCCCTTTGTTCTCTGTTTCTCGTTCATTAGTCTTCTTTGTTTTCTTGGGTTGTTTTCGTACTTTCTAGTTTTATTTTGCATGATGCTATATATGTATAGGTTACTTGTTAGTTTTGTTTTTTGTGCCTATATTGCGTTAGTAGTTGAAAGTTCAAGTTCAAGTTTTGCTCGGTTAAATTTTTAAGTCAAGCTTCAATTCAAGTTCCAAGTTCTTAACACTTTTCACTAAGTCTTCTCGTCACATTCGTCTTGTAAGTATTCTTCGTTTATATCGTTTTCTATTGGCTTGGTCATTTTCATTGTTAATTTACTTATCTCTGTTATTTTGTTATTTTCTGTTACCTTACTTACCTTCGTCAACAAATGTTTGTACGAATGGAGTATGAGTTAATGCGTTTGCGACGACAATACATACAGCGCAAACGCAATCGCCACTATCGTTTCTTTGATTTGTTTGGTATTTGAAAAAAGAGTTAAATTTAGCTATGGTCGCATTTTGTTAATGATCACAGGATTAATTAAAAACCACAGTTTGACAGCTACAAAACGTGTGTTATGGTGTTTTGCTGCCAATATTCCTCGGAGCTCTTAACAAGGGATTCAAGGTCAAATCCACTAGAAATATATGAGGCACGCGTATTTAAAAGTCGTGTTATATTATAAAATTTATCAAAGACTCCATGACATAATCACTCGATGTTTGATCAGGTCTATTTGTTTTCCATATTGGAATCTATATTGGAGCTCGAACAGTTTTTAAATTTCCATCAATTTATGTGACCTACATTTCGTTGCATATTAAATTTGTATGCAAGGTTTGGCAACTATGAGATAAAACTATTTTAAAAACACATTAAACAAGAAGCTCCGCTATAAAAGGGCAAGCCCATCCTTCATTCACACCTTTGTTGGCGTGAGATACAAATTTAGGCGCTGTTCAGTCGTGGCAAGTTGTAGACTCAATCGTCCTCTGAAAAATATGCCTCAAAATGTTATAATATCACCACAGCAGTATAAGATATCAAGTTCTTATTTGTTTAACACGGGTTATTCTAAAAACTAAGCCAATTTTGTCGGTAAAACCGAAGAAAAAAACAAATGTTGCTTGTCCGTTATTTACGCTCTGATATTTGATTGACAACTAAACAGTCAGAATGGCCTGGCCAGGCGTCTTTTATACCGGAACTTAATGTCTAAACTGATGCAACTATCAGTGTTTTCAATCCGACTTTTAAAAGCTTTCTTCGGCAGAATATTGTAGCATACATTCGTTGACATCACTCACATTAAGTTCTGTGCGCAAAGTATATCTGCTGTGCGATGCACTTTACTTTGAGCTGGAGTGAAAACTTGAACACTAAATTTTTCTTTAAGGTACGAGCGACACTGTTATACATTTTGAAGAATGTAAAAATAATATCATGAGATGAGGACATTAAAAACTTAGGCCCGGTTCATACGTCGAATTTCTGCCGTGTCGAATTCAATTAAACTAATTAAATTCGACAGAAATTCGACGTAATAATCAGCTGCCGAATTTCTGCCGCACGTTCGATTGGTCTTGTCGCATTATCCGGCAGAAATGCGGCACCGATTCAAACGTCGCATTTCTGCCGTGTTGAATCGAATTCATACATTTAAATACATTATGTTAATGTATTGAGCATGCGTAAATCAAGGCTGACCGTCCAAAATGGCGTCATGGCACCCGCGGGATTCCATCGAAGAAGAAAGCTCAACTGAAGTGGAGAAATTTTTCATAGAAAACTACATGGAAGTACTGCAGGAGAGCTATTGTAACTCTGATGATGACATTGATGAAGAAGTGCACATTAAGGAGAATATTTTGGTCACGCGTATATTCGTCCGCCATGTTGGATACTCTAGTTTTATCATATTTTCTGATGACCGACAGACACTGCAATATCGACTCTGAATTAAGTGCGGCACAAGTCGGACGTCTGAATCAACAGTCGCATTTCTGCCGCACTTAATTGAATTGAATTCCACACGGCAGAAATTCGACGTATGAACCGGGCCTTAGTTAAATTTTATGCTGTATGGTCGAATCCGGAATAACGATTTTGTTTCAAAATGGTCATCAAACAGATTTACAACTAAACGTGTTGCTTAAAGTTAACGCATTGTAACAAGAAAGCTCACAAGTCTTAGTTTTCATAGTCCATTTTAGCAGAAAGTAGAGGCCCAAGGCAAAATAGAACCATAAAGGGCTCTTCCTATTTTATTCACAATGATCACCGGAAATAAATTTAGCTTATGTATTAGTGAAAGGGAACAAATTTAAATAAAAATGTTGCTATTATACTCCTAGAAAAAGAAGTGTAAAACTCTGCATGTCTTACTTCACTTGGCTGAAATATTCATTGGACTCACCTGTTAATAGATGCGTTTGCAGCTGTAGCTCTGGAGGCAAGAAAACTGGCCCGCTATGTTAGATTTCGTGAGCTATTCGATATACACACTTGTTTATATCTTTCGCCTGTTAAGCTAAAAGAAAAGGAAAGTTTCCTGCTGTTCACTTAATAGATGCGTTTGCAGCTGTAGCTCTGGAGGCAAGGCAACTGGCCCGCTATGTTAGATTTCGTGATCTATTCAATATACGTTAAAAAGGGCGGTATGATAATTAGCATCACTATTCTTTGCATGGCTCACTGGTGATTGTCATCAATAGAGAAAAATATATTTACAATAGAACTATCAATGACGACCATGGTTTCCTTTCTGGTTAGATTTCGTTTATCGCCTTCTCCATGAAGACTGAATCAGAACAACAAAGCCCAACTGAGCAATGCGTCTAAAAATAAAGCGTTAATTGAGAGACTGTTTGCTAAAACTTTGCCGTGAAAACATACTAAAGTGATGCAATTTATGTTAGGCCGCAACCGTTCATAATCTTTTGTTTTACAGTTGAATATCTTAACAGAAACAGTTCTGTTGGTTGCTTCAACACTTTTAAAATATATTGTGGTTTCTGCACGGTCAAGGACAAAAATTCTAACAAAAACATATAACAAAGGAGTCTGTCAGGCTTCATAACCATTGCCTATTACTAACTTTGGACCAACGTGGTTGCTAATTGATAAGTATTTAAAACATCCATTTTTGCTGACCTACCTCCTAAAGCAATTTCGTCCGATGTTAAGACATCAAGCTTTCCTTGATGTAATCAAGGTAACCAAACATAGTTAAAGAGTACCTATGGCTAACCGAACGCCTTTTGCAAGTCCTTTCGCTTTATTTACCATTATTTTTCAACTATTTCCTTTTTCCGTGTATACTTGTGTCACTGACTGAAAAATACCGCTATCAACATTGTTATTGATGGCTTTGAAAAGTTATTTTTAAATTTGGTTTCGCTCTATTCATCCCAATTACCAATGCACCATTCAGGTAATTTAAGCATAAGTTGCGGTTTTCAGCTGCACTTAGTTAGAAGAAAGAACATTGAGCTAATCTGTTTTAAAAGTAATTAACAAAGAAATGCAACAATGCATGTTTTGGACTTGTATGAGGTTCACCACAGAGCACTCAACTGAACGGAAATCTGAGGATTTTAATTCTTGTACTCAACTTTTCTTTGAAACTTCTACAATAATTAGCGCGAAGGTCAGTTACTGGTTTTGGAGATCGTTGATTGTAATCTTACTTACAATTCTATTAATTCTTTCCGTGAACTAAGTTGATAAACTTCTCGATTTCTTTCACTTGATTTTGCCGACCGCGTGGGTTTTACCTTTTAAATATCTTATTTTGTCTCTAGAGTTTAATTAAGACATCTGCAACGATTTCGTTTTTGTTAAAGGATAACTTGGCATGGGTTCTGTTCCATTTATGACCAAGGAAATCTGTAAATTATTTATCTGTCTGATCAATGTTCCTGTTGTTAAGGTGCCATGCTTTGACTTGGAATTGGCCGTGGCGAATATGGCGTCGATCTCATCCGTAATTCGCTGGCATCTAGCTTCGTTCTCACGGGGGCCTCTAATGTGGTCAACATAGACATGTGTACAGAGTTCTTTGGCTGCTTCTGGGTACTTGGTTTCTGAGGGTTTCGCCAGGGTCTAGATCGCTTCAACTGCAGTATCTGGTGCGGTTTATCTTCAACGTTTAACTCGTTCACTGATACTCGGGGCTATTCACTCTCATTTGTTCTCTACAGAAACCTGATTATCTGGGTGAATCATTACTTGATTAAACATCTTGCGCATGTCGCCTGATCACGCAACGTTGTCAAAGCGCCAAGCCATAAGCACGTTAGGCAAACTGTTAACATAATTCGGTCCTTTCTCGAGATGATCATTTAATGACTTTCCGTTTTGTTTCAAAATGGTCACCAGATTTACCACTAATGGTGTTGCTTAAAGTATATGCACTGTGACAAAAAAGCTGGCAAGCCTTTGCTCTCATAGTCCACTTTAGCAGAAAGTAGAGGGCCAACGCAAAATAGAACCATAGGGAACTCTTCCTATCATATTTACAACGATGATCACGAAATAAATTTAGCCAATGTATTAGTTAAAGGAATAAATATGAATAAAAATGTTGCTGTTATATTCCTAGAAAAAAAGTTTTAAACCCTGCATTTCTTACTTCACTTGCCTGAAATATTCATTGGACTCACCTGTTAATTGATGCGTTTGCAGCTGTAGCTCTGGAGGCAAGAAAACTGGACCGCTATGTTAGATTTCGTGAACTAATCAATATACGTTAAAAAGGGCGGTTTGATAATTAGCATGACTAGAATATTTGTTTAGTCTGTGAAGCTAAAAAACACAGGAACGTTTCCTGTTGTTCACTTCTTAGTTAAATACCAAGTGAACGAGCTTTAAAATATTACTGACATAATAGTAGGACAACTGACCACTCATACTCAGTTGACACTCTGTAACAGTGAAAGGGATTTATATCTTGTATCTTTTCAGAGATATTTTAGTTAACCACAAGGCCATGTTTTAACTTGAAGAGAATTGGTCAAGTACTTTATATGCCATGCATGGCTCACTGGTGATAATGTCATCAATAGAGGGAAATATATTCATAATAGAACTATCAATGACGACGATGGTTTCCTTTCTGGTTAGGTTTCGTTTATCGACTGCTCCATGAAGACTGAAACAGAACAACATTGCCCAACTGAGCAATTCTTCTTCGTTAATTGAGGTGCTGGTTATAAAACCTTGCCATGAAAACAATAGTGCTACAATTTATGCTAGGCCGGAACCGTTCATAATCCTTTGTTTAATGAACACACTACAGCTGAATATCTTAACAGGAACGTTTCTTTTGGTTGCTCCAACACTTTTAAAATATTTTGTGGTTTTTTGCACGGTCAAGGCCAAAAATGCTAACAAAAACATATATAACAAAGGAGTGTGTTAGGCTTCAAAACCATTCCCTTTTATTAACTATGGTCCAACGTGGTTGCTAAGTGATAAGTATTTAAAACATCTCTTTTTGCTGCCTTACCTCCTAAGGCAATTTCGTCTAATGTTAAGACGTGAAGTTTCCCGTGATGTAATCAAGGTAGCCAAACATAGTTTAAGAGTACCTAGCTACGGCTAGCCGAACGCCTTTTTTAAGTCCGTTTGCCTTATTTACTATTATTTTTCAGCTTTTTCCTTTTTCCGTGTATGCTTGTGTCACTGACTGAAAAATACCGCTATCGACATTGTTATTGCTGTACTTTGAAAAGGTATTTATAAATTCGTTATCGCTCTATTCAGCACAATTATCAATGTACCATGCAGGTAATTTAAGCAATTATTGTGGGTTTCGGCTTCACTTAGTTAAAAGAAAGAAGATTGAGCTAATCTGTTTTAATTTGTTTAAAAAAAGAGTGTCTACTGAAATGGAATATTATCGCCCTATATCTGCCCTACCCGTGGCGTCAAAATTACTGGGCGGGTTGTTTCCCATAAGTTGTACAGTTTCTGCAATGAACACAAGTTACTTAGTCCTTTTTCAATGGGGATATAGATCAAATCACTTCACTGAATTTTCTTCCGCTGCCTTCTCTGATTTCGTTCGACGTGGTATGGATCAACGTTTACTTACTGGCGCTGTTTTTATCGATATGCGCAAAGCGTTTGATTCTGTCGACCACGATTTATTGATAAACAAGCTAGAATCGTATGGACTTAAGAACACTGAAATGAATTGGTTCAAAAGCTATTTATCTAATCACAAGCAAGTTGTTTGTATTGGGAAAGAGACCTATAATTATTGCCCAATTACGTCTGGGGTTCCCCAAGTATCAATCATAGGTCCCTTATTGTTTGTTTTGTTCATAAATAATCTCCCGAAGGTTTTAACTAAATTTCAAATTGTGATGCATGCTTACGACACGGTTATGTATTTTAGCGCTACCGATTCTCAAGTAATAGAGGACACCTAGACAAGCGAATTGGTACTGGTAAACAAATAGATAATAACTTGTTTATGCATGAGAGCAACACTGAGTGTATGTTATTTGGCACTGGCCCAGGCCAACACTTTCTTCTTCTTTTTCTATAGCTATTGATGGAAAAGCACTTAATCGCGTTTCTGAGTATAAATATCTTGGGGTTGTTCTCAATGCCTCGCTTACGTGGAATGCGGACGTTGATTACTTGATCGGTAAGGTTTGGAAGCGTTAGCGATGTTAGGCCGAGTTAGAAAAAAAACATAAATATGTACACGGCAGGTACCGCTTATGCGTCCTTTATTCTCCCAATTCTTGATTACTTTGATACTGTGTGGAGCTGCTGCAGGAGTGTTAACACTGAGAAGTTGGAGAAGTTGCAGAGGCCTGCAGCACGTATCGTTATACGTCTGGGGAGCAGCGAGAAAGCGCTAATTTTTTTAGGTTACGTAGCTCTGGAGAAAAGACGTGAGACATGTACGGAATCTAGTTAAGAAATGTTTAAGCAACCGCTGTCCACAGTTATATATGCACTATTTTTAATTATAACAGGGGATGTATTGCCCAGAAGGACAAGGAGCAGTTATGAACTTAGACTCCTGACTGTAAAATTAGAATGTAAGAAAAAAGCCTTTTTTTATCATGGCTGTGTAATTTTTAATCAGAATTTTTAATCTGATTTAGATTATTAGGTTTTTGCTTTATATGACATTTTATAGCTATTTTTATTTGTACTTAATTATCATTATTTTTTCTACTCAATTTAGTTTATTGTATAGGGCTTCTATGAATAGCAGTTTTTATCTTGGACAAAAAAACCGTAGGAGTTACCCCTACTGAAATAAAGGTTTCTTATCTTATCTTACAAGTAATTAAGGAAGAAATCCAACAATGCACGTTTTGAGCTTGTATGAGATTCACCACAGAGCACTCAACTTAACCGAAATCTGAGGATTTTAATTCTTGTACTCAACTTTTCTTTGAAAGTTCTACAATAGTCAAACTGGGGAAAAAATACAATAATTAGCGCGAAGGTCTGTTACTGGTTTTACAAATCGTTGATTGTAATCTTATTTAAAATTTTGTTAATCCTTTCCGTTGATTGAGTTTATGAACTTCTTGACTTCTTTCACTTCGTTTTGCAGACCGCGTTGCTTTTACCTTTTAAATATCTTATGTTGTATCTAGAGATTAACTAACACCTTAACTGGTTTACAGTATGGGTGCGAAATACCACCACCCCTCCACTTGCGGAAATCTATTTACGTTTAGATAGAGCAACAATTTTCCAGTTTCGCAACATTCGTCTGGTTGTTTCACTACATTTCATTGTTCATTGTTTAGTTCATGCTTCGTGGCAATTAAACAGAGCTTGTGGATAGGTCCATCATAGACTGATGTTGCAGTCTTTATTCTTGCCTTCCTCACAAAACCATCTGCTCCTGAGAAAACTGCTGCGACTCGTAGTTCGGGAATTTGATTCATTAGCTGTTCCAGTGTCTTCCTTCGTAACGTCTTGCACGTCACTTATTTACTAGTTACTTGCTGAGCCATCTTTCCAGAACCGTTTTCTTGATTGATAAACGAGACTTTTGTATCCACAATGCGCTCGCTTTTTGTAAAGATGTTTTAGGAGTAGATTTACCATTTGATAACCTCTTGGCAAAATGATGGGTTTGCGGATCTCTTTTGGTAGTGATGTGATGTTTACGAGTCACGTGCTAATAACAATCCTTGTTCATCTGCTGTTGGAATTAGCTTCTTTAATCCACGGTAGCTATGTTGATCGTCTGTTGACACCTTGCCAACATCTTTAGTTCAGATTCTCTCAATTCTTGTTGTGAAATTGGGCTTGTGCTGTTTTTTATTTATTTATTTTTTGCGTTCTCGTGTTTTTGATAAATCTCAAGACGTAGGCCAAGGCTTTCCTTGCTTTGGTGTACGTTGAACAATTCTTTATTAACTGTTCCATGATCGGATTTTCGGTTGGCTGTCTGATGTGTGTTGATTCTTCTGGTGAAGCTGCGCAAACTGTTGGTTTCTCAGGCTTTGTAGCTTTTACTTTGTTGGGCTTCATTTTATTTGATGATTCTTAATCGTCTTGTATTAAATTTTCTTCAAACTTTTACCACTCTTCTTCAGGAACCACAGAAATGGAGGGCCTTCCATCCAGCTCTTTAACTCTTCCGGTAGAGCTCCTCTTGTCAGTGAGTCAACCGGATTACAGGCAGATCTGACATACCGAAACACTTCAGTTTCCAGTGCTTCCTGTATATCAGCGACCCTCACAGAGACGACCGGCTTGAATTTCCTTGAATACGATCTAATCCAGGTTAACACCGTATGATAATCCATCCAAGACATTGAATTGCACCTTGTTATCACGGCGAATTCTAGAGCATCTTGGTATGTACTGTACAATCTGGCGAGCGAAAGACATCCCATCAATTCTAAACTTGGAACTGATATCTTCTTCAAGGGCGCATCTAACGCTGTTATCATTAGCGGTATAGAGCGATAACTGCCATCAGCGAGCTTCCATCTGACGAATATGGTTGATTCATAGGCTTTCTCTCCGCTGTCGAAAAACCCGTGGATTCCAGCTAAACCAGCGGCGGTATCTGGTTTCAGCTTTCTGTTAAACTCGTGCGCGAGATGTTGACTGTGGGTTTGAACTTTCTTCCTCCACTTCGTTTGAATCTGTTCGGGTGGGATTTCGTCCAATGAATATCCTGCTCTCCACAATTCCTCTAGATTGATCCTCAATTCGATCGTCGCTGGAGTTACGAGACCTATAAGATCCCACAGCTGAGGGACACAGGCGAGACTATCTCTTTTCGTCAGATTCCTCACATCTGCAAGGATTTGAGTGGAGTCTGCAATTGACTTGATGAACTTGTTCTCTTTTAAGTCGTTGTCTCTGCACGCACAACTATTAGTCGGCTTGACTCCTAACATGAAGAAGGAGTTTCTTCATGTCTTCCAATGCACTGACAGTTCCAACATCAACCGAATTGATTGCAGAAGATTGTTCCTCTCGGTCAAAAAAAAATGGCCTATGACGTACCATCCGAAGTAACTTCTCTTTGCTCTTGGTTCTCCAACGCTACCGGAGATAAAATGGATAACGACAAAGGCATTAGCAAGATGACTGTCCCGATCAAAATAATTAAAAAATTCAACCAGATAAATTCTGGTTATTTGAGATTGCTTCTAAATGTTGGTAGCTATTTACAGTCGTTCTAGACACTGTTTTAGCTGGACTGCACGGTTTATTAACTGCATAAACTTCATAGACTTCTGAATGGCTTCTTCAGAAGTTGACACTACTGTTAAAATAATAAGCTCTGATTCTTCGGACTTCTTCTGTCCTCCAACCAAATTCATGGTTAAGTGTACTTTTATTAGGTCCACTTAAACCGAGTTTCCTTGTAACATTCTTCGAAATAAAACTCGAGTTAGAACCACTATCTAACATAGCGAGGACTTCGACGTGATTTTCATCTTTGTCCTTCATTTTGACTTTCTGTACTGGACAAAGCCAGGGGACGTTCGTCATTTCCTGCGCGCTATGGTTAGTGCTGGATCCTTGTCTTTTACTTGCAAATGGTGTAGCTTGGGGACTTAACTTGGAATTCACCGGTGAGAATGGTTCATTATGTAGAAAGTGGTGGTGCTGTCTTCTTTCTTACAGAAGTTAGTGTGGTGGTTCCTCAAACACTTCCGACATCGATTCATTTGCTTCACTATATCCCACCTCTGATCAACTCTTGATTTTAGAACTGATTGGGCAATTCGAAAGAAGGTGCTTCGCTTTGTAGCCTAGCAGGCACAATTCATGGTTGGACTTTTCGCTGTTTTCGGCATGATTGTATGATTTTCGCGAAAAATGTAATCGGCGATCGCCAGTGTTCTTGTGATAGTTGGCATCTTCTTTTACCCCAGAGTGTAAACTTGCTTCTTTGTATAACCAGTCTATCAAATTCAAACGCTTTCTTCCTTTTTAATGCGATGCATTTCACGGCCGAATTCTACATTATCTTTGCTTCTAATTTTGATAGTAGCTGGGATGACCAAGAGCTCTTCTGAGGCATTTGTGACTGCGCAACTGTTTTGCTCCAGTTCATTCACAAATCCTAGAATTGTCGCCACGTAATGAGAAAGTGATGTTGAATCGCTCTTTACTGGTTTGAGATTGGTAATTTCTTTCAACTGCTCATCCTTTAATTTTCTTTGATGTCCGAATTGGTTATCAAGAATTTTTTTATGCCTGGTCGATAGTTGAGCTGGATCGGACTTGATCTGCCCGAAACGAATTTTTTGGTACCGCATTTCGGAGTCTTTGCAATTGTTCGTCTTTGTTCTGTTTGCACTCTTTCATCCAATAGTCAAACTCGCTCATTCTTCCAGGTTTTGAAGAACTTTCTACTGCCATCCTATGTCAGTACGGATAATTTCTCGAGACCATGATTTGCATTCTTTTGAGATCCCAAGAGCAGATCAGAAAACGGTTTCTTATTAGCCTTACATTTCTTTTGATAAACTACGAATTATTCGGTGCACTTTATATAATCAGACTTGACTCGGTGTCCAATTTGTTTGTTTGCACTCTTTTCATCACCTGACGACAGTCCGGCTTCAACTAATCTGTCCGCTATTGTCACGTGCTGCTATTTAACACTTTTGAATTTAACCGCGATTTCTGCACGCATGTTCTCCAGCGCAATTTTTAAATGTAAAAATTTTAAAATTCTGATTAGGCTTGGTAAATCACGTCAAATTCTTGGAATGGCTCATCCAATGAAGCTATTGTATTGTCTCTCTTTGCAATTAGCGTTGCAATAGTCTCAACCTTAGGAGGCATTCTTCACTGCGCACTTTTTAAAATGTATAACTATTTAAATTAAAGTTACTGGTCTCTGATTTCTCACTTCCCAAGTTTAAGGTTCGGCGGATTTCTTATCAATCAATTACAATGTCTGTTATCTTGCTTGATTCGCCTTATAAATTTAATTGACTGTTCTAATGTTCCGTGGATTACAGAAACAAAGTCCTAGGTAAAATACTCTTGTCATCCATGCCGGAGTCAGCTCCTTTGAGATAGCTGAATTCTTTAAAATTAAATCTTGAACTTGAACTTGAATGTAACTGAACGGCTGTATTAGCGCAGTATAGTGGAATTATTTTACCTTTAGGTTGGTTGGTAGTCGACTGCAATCAGCTTTCTCGGCTTCTGTATTTTCTTTGAGCTTCTTTCTGAGACGAGAAGACTCCTACACGCTGAGGACAGCGTTGCCAGCGATGCCACAGCATTGCGAATCTGTTGAATCGGCTGACGTCCACGGCTCACGAACCGCCAAGCCAAGGTTGCTCGTCGAATTTTTGGCTGTTTTGGACTTGAATGAGGTTCACCTCAGAGCCCTCAACTCAACGGAAATCTACGGATTTTAATTCCGGTACTCAACTTTTCTTTGAAAGTTCTACTATAGTCAAACTGGGGAAAAAATACTATAATTAGCACGAAGGTCCGTTACTGGTTTTACAAATCGTTGATTGTAATCTTACTTACAATTCTGTTAATCCTTTCCGTGGACTGAGTTTATGAACTTCTCGACTTCTTTCACTTGGTTTTGCAGACCGCATGGTTTTGTAAGCTGCGACGGTTCATCTTTTAAATATCTTATTTTGTTTCTGGAGATTAATTACGCATTAACTTGCTTACATTATAGGGTGCGAAAGGATGCAAATCAGTTCACTTGATGCAGCTTGCTAGGCGAGCATCTGCAAAACATTTGAGTGCAATTGTAATACAATTGTAAGCTTGTTTATTTTTAAACTTTGTGCCTCAAAGAAGACAACCATCTCTTAAATAAGTACTGAGATCGTGAGAAGTTTACTGTTCTTGTTGGTATTTGCGGGCTGCGTGTGACCTTTTTGGACTCCCTTGGTATACTAGCGGAGCCCCGGGCACCGAGGGAACACCATGGGTAAGTAAATATGGTAACCGATCAATCACTCTGAGTAGTCAGAAATTACCTTGCTATATGTAAACAACTTTGACAGAGTTAACCTAGAAGCCAGTCAATACAGCATCATTTGTACTTTAGCAAGATAGAAGCTTGCTATAACGAAAACCATAAACCTTTTTCCAAAATGGCTTCCATTATAATATTATTCATAACACTCGTTATGATATGCGAAAGTAAAACTCGCAAAAATAATATATTCTTGATGACTCAGCACGCAGGCACGAGGGTATAGCAGGCCGCTATAAATACCAAGTTGGTTTAGTACACTTCTTTCTTGCTTAGTTTCAGCCAGCGGAGCAGTGAACAGGGAACTGCCCACCCACCCTGTTAAGAAAATAATAATAATAATAATAATAATAATAATAATAATAATAATAATAATAATAATAATAATAATAATAATTATAATAATTATAATAATTATAATGATTATAATAATAATAATAATAATAATAATAATAATAATAATAATAATAATAATAATAATAATGATATTAATAATAATAATAAAATCGCGTGGTTGATGCAATAGTGCTACTCTAAGCCAAGCTTTTTCATCTTGGCATAGACAGCAGAGCAATATTATTCCCAGATCTTAGTTGAACTGGGCATGAATTAAGAGCGTTTTGAAATACATTACTCTCCGGTATCTGCAGAAAGACCCAATATTGTTATGATTGTTTGACTTTAGAACGAGGTAAGAAATGCCAACTTGAATAAGAACAAAATAATTTTAAAATGGTAGCTAGTTTGAAATAAGCTCTATTAAAACACGGCATTTTCAATATTGTAAGCTTGTATTTCATGGTCATGAAAACATTCAAACTCTTCATTATTGGAATATATTTGCGCACGCCCTAAATACTACAATAACTCATTGATAAAGAGCGGCTGCCTGTAAGAATCAAGAACTGCATTTCAGCGACCACTTGGTCGAATTTCTGATATTTCGTCTGAAAATACACTTGGATTAACTATTTTCGAAAATCATATTTTAAAGTTCCAAGGTATTTTATTTTTTGACAAAATTGCAAGAGTTTGAAATGAGGCCTAAGTGCGGTCACGGGCCGATGAAAACCGCGAAAATTTAGGTCAAAGGACGAAGCCCTGTTCACGGTGTAAAACAACCCACTGAACTTGAAACTTTACACAAACCTAGACCAACCATCTCACAAGAGAATTAATACAACAAACATTCCAAGCTCGCTGGCTGCTTTCTAAAGCATGCAGATTTGTGTACGCTACTCAAAATGGCCGTGAAACCAATGCCTATTTTCATTGAAATAAAAGTGTTTCTGGTATGTAATTTTCTCTAAATTAAATCTCATAGCTCGAAAGACGAAGGAAAGAACTTTATTTGTGCCAAGTTTCAAGCTCTGATTCAAACTCTTTCCCACTCAAGGAAGATCGAATGTGCGTGTAATACTTGCGGCTCGCAATTCACGTCACGAATTATGAGATCAGAACCGATTAACAAACACTTGACATCTGGTGCCCGTGAATGTTTCCAAACATCACATATTGGGCTCTAAAACTAATCAGACGGACTCAAGACAGCCATTCAATGTTTTTCGATCCCAGGTTTCTTTCCTACTCTGCTCTAAAATAATATGGTTATTCCCGTCAATTAGCCTAGCCTACGAAACATGTGGAACAAATTTGCATACCATTTCGATGTCGCAGGAAAAAATAGTGCAAATCATACCATACCGCTCCTTTATCTTCTTAAATGAGGTAGTTGATCAGTAAAATGGAGAAAAACGTGTGACTTTGTGCCTGTCGTGTTGTTTTGAGTGTTCGTTTTTGGCAGCGACGGCTCAAATCAATAAGCCAATGTGGCACTGAACAACTGTAACTCGATATTCACTTCGCTGATGTGGGTAACGCGCACGTGATCCTGGCCAGGTAGTTCGGTATGGAATCCTGCGCGTACAGGCTAGGGCGCTTTTAGAAACTGTAAATAATGAAAAGTACTACTTGTGGGCCAAGCTACGACTATCCTGGTGATGAAAAACTTGTCAAGCTAAAAGACTGTACAACAGATACGAGCCCATCTTGCCAGCTTTGATTTTTTTTCCGGGAAAAAAAATTCAAGTATTAGTGTCATTTCGTTTTTTTAACTTCAATGATGCATGCCCTGGAACGCGAAAAAAAAAAAAAAAAGAAAAGAAAGAAAGAAACATTCATAACCGCCATCGTCACCATTAAAAATATGAAAGCGGTATATTTGAGCGCAAAGTAGTGTTCCCCACCGACCACCAACCCGACTTCCCCCCTCCCCCCCTAGCTATAAGCTTCAATAGTATTCTGGTTATTGTTTACTTTCCTAGACTGTTCTGTCGCTGTTCCTACCAGTTTCTTTCAACACTTTGAAAAAAAAATAATAACATGAAATCTAAATTTGGAAAATGAATAGGCGAAATACGGCCCTCACCCAAACGTTCTAGTAATAAGGTAGTTACGGCCCTCACCTGCTCGCACTAGCAATAAGTTAGTTTTCGTGGCCATCATCAGACAGACCAGGTTTGGCAAGATTCCTACCTACTCGAAAAATGAAAGAAACTGGCAGGAACAACGAGAAAACCGGTTTAGGAAAGTAAACAATAATCACAATTGACATTTAACGCAAGGGGGGATGGAGGTGGGGGAGGCTGGGTTGGTCCGTGGGGAATTCACTACTCTGATACCCTCAAAGTTACAAATTTTATATTTTTAATTAAGGGGATGGTGGTTATTGATAGCTTTTTTTCGCAAAAAGTCCACGTTCCAGGATCAGCATTACTGTAAGTCAAAAAACCAAAAACTGACACTAATACTTGAACGTCGATTTTTTTCTCGGAAAAAACAAAGGCTGGAAAGGTGGGCTCTCAGATCCCTTGAACAGTGACAAGGTCATTATCACCACCAGGGTAGTCGCAGCTTGGCCCACAAGCAGTACTTTTCTAAAAGCGCCCTGAACGCGCAAGTGCCTGGCCAGGATCACGTGTGTGTTACCCACATCAGCGAAGTGAATATCGAGTTACAGTTGTTCAGTGCCACATTGGCTTATTGATTTGAGCCGTCGCTGCCAAACACAAACACTCAAAACAACACGACAGGAACAAAGTCACACGTTTTTCTCCATTTTACTGATCGACTACTTCATTTAAGAAGATAAAGGAGCTGTAAAGTATGATTTGCACTATTTTTTTCCTTCGACATCGAAATGGTTTTAAAGAAATGTTTCGTAGGCTAATTGACCGGAATAACTATATTATTTTATTGCAGAGTAGGAAAGAAATCTGGGATCGAAAAACATTGAATGGCTGTCTTGAGTCCGTCTGATTAGTTTTAGAGCCCAATATGTGATGTTTGGAAACATTCACGGGCACCAGATGTCAAGTGTTTGTTAATCGGTTCTGATCTCATAATTCGTGACGTGAATTGCGAGCCGCAAGTATTACACGCATATTCGATCTTCCTTGAGTGGGAAAGGGTTTGAATCAGAGCTTGAAACTTGGCACAAATAAAGTTCTTTCCTTCGTCTTTCGAGCTATGAGATTTAATTTAGAGAAAATTACATTCCAGAAACACTTTTATTTCAATGAAAATAGGCATTGGTTTCACGGCCATTTTGAGTAGCGTACACAAATCTGCATGCTTTAGAAAGCAGCCAGCGAGTTTGGAATGTTTGTTGTATTAATTCTCTTGTGAGATGGTTGGTCTAGGTTTGTGTAAAGTTTCAAGTTCATTGGGTTGTTTTACACCATGAACGGGGCTTCGTCCTTTGACCTAAATTTTCGCGGTTTTCATCGGCCCGTGACCGCACCTAGGCCGCATTTCAAACTCTTGCAATTTTGTCAAAAAATAAAATACCTTGGAACTTTAAAATATGATTTTCGAAAATAGTTAATCCAAGTGTATTTTCAGACGAAATATCAGAAATTCTACCAAGTGGTCGCTGAAATGCAGTTCTCGATTCTTACAGGCAGCTGCTCTTAAGGCATAAGTCAAGTCCTGTCAGAAGTTGATTCTCTGGACCATACGAACCGAAACGGCAATAAACAGTAAATAATTCTGTTGCTCAAGAGTTTTGTATCATTTGTGCTAGATTGTTGCTTTGAAAAGAAAGAAAAAATGAATATTTCCATTGTTCTTGTTTTGACTGTAGTGGTGTTTGTCAGCTATACAGAGGTTTGTTTACTATTGATTTCTTGGCCATTGAGTGCCAGCCAAGTGGGCAATAAAAATTAGAAATCTCTGTTGTTAAAACAGGTTTTTGACACTTTTTATTTTTGACTGTTGCTTGAACACATGAAACCCTCACATCTTTTTAGGAGTAAACCACACACAAAAAAAAACAGTTGCATTTGATTTTTACTCAAATAATTTTTTTAGCGCTCGCCACTTTGAATGATTCATGTACAGTCGTCAATGGGAGTTTTTATTTTAAGACGCCGAGGGTAATTTATTACATTTATTACATGGTTTTTGATGAAACGCGTTCTCAACCGTTAGTCAACCGCGTTAGTCAACCGCGCCTAATTTATTCAGAAGTGTCTTCAACTCGAGAGAAAGACACAACAGCAGCAAAGGTAATTGGGGTTTTATTTTTGTCTTCTTCGAAATAGAAGGGAATGCTCCATACATGTTAACAAGGTAAACCCAAAGAACTTTCATTTGGCTGAGCTATCAATTGAATCCAAACACGATACTTTTTAATTTGCAAAACATGTTTCGGTTTTGCAACTTAAAAATTACCGTAATCTTTTTAAAAATCGCGATCCATTTGCTACTTTTTTCGACTATACCAGTGGCTCTAGGTGAATTGATTTATTCTTTTATGAGCAGTTGAAATATATCCATTTCATATATTTGACTTCCATCGTTATAAGTTTCCTTATGACATGTGACGTTTCCGGAGCAACAAAGTTTTAATAGTCGTGTTTCAAAAATGCTGATATATATTTTTTAATATTTAGAACATGGTCACCCCCACTCATCCGAGAAGTGCCCAGTATTTGTGTCAGTTCTACAAACAAACTGTCTTAATTATGTAAAGAGGCGGGGGTTTTGAAGCACAGGGAAATTGTTGGCCATCTTTGCTCGGTTATCTCAGACTCCCTGATATCCCCAAAACGTAACGGAACTACCAATGTTGATACAAAAATAAAGTAATCAATAAAATAAATTAATAAAATAAGCTAAGTATTAAAAAAAAAAAAAAATTAATAAAATAAATAAAGTAATCAAAACCAACAGAATATGAATAAAATGATCTTTCCTATCAGAAAGTTTTTTCTTTAAAATTCATGTCCAAAGTTGATTACCATGGTAACGTCAAAGCCGGATAGCACTGATCTGTTACACCAAATTGTCTTCAGATAAATTTCTTTATTAATTGTTTGGTCGCGTTTGATATAAAAGATATAAACGTTATAAGGTCGGCGTGGACAGAGTCCCTTTTCCACTCCACTGGCTTACACGACTATCACGAAGTTTAAGGGTTGCTTCACCAACACCAAAAAAGTTATAAACGTCACGCATTCTTTAATTATTCTTTTACCGTTTTTTCCTTTCATATAAGGGGTGCAAATCAAATTACTTGGAAGCTAAGTTCGATATGCGGTTTGGATCTAAAAAACAGGAAAACCTGAAAAGGGCCAATTGGTATTGCCGGGCAAGAGCATTAAACGTCGTATATGTCGTCTAAAGTGGAGATAAAGCCCAATTGCTTAGTTAATTTTGAACTTTTACGGATCGTTTCCAAAACCTCTCGTAATCGACCACCCAAAATGTCAAGCTTAAGTGGTCGCTTACGAGAGGTAGCCTTTTACGAGAGATGGTCGCACAGGGAGGTTTAACTTTAGCTTAAATTATGCAAGATTTACGTATTAACATATCAATCTATGAAAATTCATAACTTAGGTATTTTCGGACTATGTAGACAGGCATATCTTGACTAAAAACAAAACACAAGCACAAGCACATCTCGTAAGCGACCACCCAAAATGGTCGCTTACAAGACTTACAAGAGGTGGTCACTTACGAGAGGTTCCAGGTATTGTAATTTGACTGAAAAAAAAAATTGGTATGCTGGAAACATGGTCGCTTACGAGACGTGGTCGCACAGGGAATGGTTCGACTGTATTTGTTTTCATTTTTCACTTGTTCAGGTGGTCCAGTTGGCTGGGATATACATTGTAAATCATGTCATTACATCGATGATACTCCAACTAAAGGTTGGAGTTATGCTCGAGAAGCTTGCAAAAGTCGGGGTGTAGACCTTCCAACAATCATATCAGCAGAGCAAAACGAATTCATCGCCAGCATGGTGCCAACAGGACATAATCACATGGGGTGGTGCGTGGATTGGAATCTGCGTCAGGCAGATGATAAGCTGTACTAGATTGACGGCACTCCAGTAGACGAGGGGGTATACTACATGGTCAAAAGGGAATCCAGGTAACCTTGCAGGCAACACGAATTGTGCCCACTTAATGGAAAAGGCTGGCAAAGGTTGGGGGCACCAGGAAAGAAAGCGGAATGATATACCCTTCGCATTGCCCAGTTTCGTTTTCAATTAAGGACCCTGTTATTCTTTGCGAGAAGACAATTTAGGGCGGCCAGCGCCTTCATAGCGCACAGCCGCTCATGGGGTTTCATTGACGGAATTAAGTTAAAGGTGAAAGCGACTACGTTAAAGTTACTGATTGGATTTCATTGAAGCGTACTAACTAATTAACTTTGAAGATATTCCACCCGTTTGAATTCAGTCATCTGCAAATGGAGGGGCAGCCAGTGAAGCACAACGAAGAATAACTACGTGAAGCACAACCATTACAATAAACAATGAAACTTCCATTTATCTTACAACGAGTTCAATTTTTCTAAGTGTATTCTCTTCAGGCGTATAGCGCTAGGCATGTTAAGTCCTTTGACGTCCACGGTGTCACATTACTCGCCTTTGCTAATTCCTGCAACAATGAAAGTAAAATCAACATGGACACCAAGGACATCACGACGACCAACTGATTTACAGCAATCATTCAGTTGTTTATCGGTTCTCGGGAGCACAGTTCATTAAAGATGGAGAGTTTGTTACTGATAGAGCATCTGAACATACCTCGTTTGAGCTCGAAAATTCGTGGAATAAGATTCCCTTCCTATTTCTTTCTGCGATTTTAGTTTTCAGCTAACAATTCGAATATATCCAAGTGGATTATTTCAAACAAATTTGTGTTCAAAAAAAGCCATAAAACGGTCTGGGAATACTGGAAGAATCAGTTTATTTTTGTTGTTTAAAAGTTTTTATGGAGTACCCCTGGCCAATTCTTTCTTCAATTGTTTTCGCTTCCTTATAACTGCTGAGCATTGGCACTGGTAAGGAAACGGTAGACTGTGTTCACTACTAACACTGCCGAGTTAATTTTCTGAGCCATCATTTGTGTAGTGCTACCGACCCAACATTCACATTGCCCGCAGTTACCACCATAATCACCTACAGGGGGGTGGGGGTACTTCCATTTATGGGCTAGATAGGTATGTGCCTTCCGATAGGGTATGGTTTTAGAGAGTGTCGATCCTTAAGTAGGGTATCATTTTTGCACGTTTTCGCATTGTGTTCCCGGTGTGATCCTTAGATAGGGTATCTAAGTTGTATCAGCATGACACTGTCAGTAATGAACAAACTTCTCCGAAAGATGTTCCATGGTTATGACGGCATGTTATTAAACTAGGCTTACTCTAGTATTCCATGCTTAATGCTTAACTTCCAATGTTACAGGAACGAAATAAAGGCGTTCACAAAATTAAATTCGTAGTTTTTGTTTTTCCCTTGAATATGGTGTCATTGTTCGAGTTTGGGCCTTATGTAGGGTATCAATTTTCGTTTGTCTCATCCTTAAACAGGGTCAGGGCTTAAGAACCTGGGCGGCACACACCTATCCCAAATTTATGGGAGTAACCCCCCCCCCCCCCCCCCGCGGGGGATTACCGCCAAGGTCGGAGATTTTTTTCTTTGCCTCGTGCTATCTCCCATTTCCTTACCTGGGCTGACGCTTAGTGGGAAATTCATGGTTTCACTGAGCACTACAAGCTGCCATAAGAGACAATGAACAAAAAAAATAAAAATAAAATTGAGCATAAATAACATAATAAAAGACAGCTCGTTTGTTTTCAGGACTAGAGGCAAGCAGACGTTCTTGAATTCTGTCAAATAATGATCGAATGCAATAAAACTTGATCGCTCCGGAACTCCAAATTTGATCATAACCACTTGTGTCACTAATTGTACTAACGGACGTAGATGATAATTTGAATCGTTAAAGTCGCACCTGGGTCGACTTGCTCAAGAGCTTGGAGGATGAGGTCCATTCAGTACGTTCAGGCACTTGAAAATCCCAAAATAAATGCTTTGTAGAAGTGGCTTGGGTTGAGGTGTGGGTTGAGGCCGAGAGAAGGACGTTAAACGGATGACGAATAAAGTCATTGTAAACGCATCGCCGACTTAACAGTTCAGTTCAGTTCATTTGATTCACATCTCGATACTTTGTTAAATTTAAAAAGTACATTCTTCACTAGTAAAACAAGAGAGAAGACAGACGGAAATAAATGGCTTTGGGGGGGAAGTGTGCTGTAGTTAGAGAAACATAGCTTTCAAGCTAACCACCAAATACATGGATTTAGGCCCGGTTCATACGTCGAACTTTACATGAGCCGAACCTAATCATTAGGTTCGGCGCATGTAAAGATCGACGTATGAATCAGTTAGGATCGACAGATTTGTATTTGGGTCGACCCGCCGTTCTGTTCGACTGCGCCAGTCGAATAGAACGGCAAAAGATCGACTTCGATTCAGACGTCGAACTTTACATGTGCCGAACCAAATGCATACGTTACGTATAAATTATATAAATTATATCTATCCCAGAGGTCCGCGCGTTCCATCGACTTGGCATGCGCAAAAGGACTTCATTCTGAACAAGATGGCGGAAAAAGAAGAAAATTCTTGTTCCTCTTGTTTGCAAAGAACGAAATATACTTGTCTGAGATGCCGCGAGTACTTTTGTATGCGGTGCTCGGTATTCGAAGAGGATGAAACGGTGGCGGGTTGGAAAGTTGGGAGTACAGTGGCGTACTGCGAACCGTGCTTTCGAGAAAAGATGGAAAGAGAAATGAACGACGATAAAACCGGGCGCATCGAAGCAAATGTCTCTTTTTCTCCAAAGCAGAAAAATGACCGGGAAAACCGGGAGCAGAGAAATCAATTGAATAGCCGTGATACTGTGAAAAGGTATGCATTCATAACTGTAGTGAATTTGTTCCAAACCATATAAATAGCCTTCCCCATGAAGCTTCTATTTTACACTCCCCGTACTTATAACGGCAATTTTTGAGGGTTAGCTGAGTGTAGTCCTGGTTTTGTATTGCCTAGTCACTTCCATAATTTTAATTTAGTTCAAATGTACATTTCACCCTATTCATGTCACCTGAAAATTTTCATTTTACCTTTCATAACACTAGTCATAACAACCAGTAAGCCTGGCCATCTAGTCAGACCTGTATCAGTACCAATGGCAGGATAACATTTTTGCTAGCAAATACATGTAGCTGCTAGTGTTTAGTCAACAATATTATAAGATCACTGTTCACTCAGCACTTACCATGGACATGTTTATTTCATACAGAAAAAGGGTTGATGATCTGCAGACCAACTTGGATGAGCTAAATGAAGATGATGACGACAATGATGAAGACTCAGAGGAGCAGGAAGCTGTACAGTATTTTGTGAAGAAAGGAAAGGGAAAGAAATGCAAGAAACCTGGACGAAAGCCTCAGTGGTGTTCAAAAGCTTTGGAAGATTTTATTGACATTGTAGTTACTAATGACACTTACAAGATGAAATTGATTTTCACTAATACTAAAAATCAGAGAAATGGCCCAATTTATGAAAAAATCTTAGACCAGTTGAAGACCAGAGCAAGTGCTAGGGGGGATGACTGCACACTGACAGTTACCCAGTTACGGTCAAAGTTCAAGAAGTGTGTCGGTCACTGTAAACAGGCAGCCCTAACCCAAAAAACTGCGACAGGAATAAAGAGATTTCAGGAAGATCTTGGTTTTGGTAAATGGTTTAGTGTGTTGTTTGAGGTGGTCAAGACTAGAGATTCCTGCCAGCCGGATCAGGCATTGGAACCGTCATCTTCGGGTTCTAACTTAGACAAATCAATTGATGGTGCAGATGACAGCCCAGAACATGGAGAACTATTTGTGCCCAAAAAGAATGTCAAGAAAAGGCAATCTGGCAAGGAAAAACTTGACAGTGCTACATTTGAGGTCATGGAAATGGTCAAAGAGGCTGTGAGTACTGACCCAACCAAAGACCTCATTGCCTTTATGAGGGAGGAGATGGAGAAGTCCCGCCAACACGAGATGAAATTATTTCAACTCATGTTTAGTCACAGAGCCAATACAGGTTATGATCACTCCCTCCAAGGTATGGCTTCATCTCACAACTTGGCATATAATGACACAGGATTGTACCCAACATGGATTGGGGGATTTGCACCAACCCAAACAAATCAGCCAAGTATGCCAGAGGGTTCTTATGGGACCCCTTTCCGATATGATTCCGGGAAATACAGACCACTGTAAGACATCAATATAACTTATTATTTGTGTAAGAGTTTGCATTCTGGATCATGCATCAACCCGTTTTTTTTTTGGTTAAGTGAAACTTTTCTTGTATGCCATCATCATAAAAAATTAATAACATTGTTGATTTTCTTGATAAGAAGAATGAGCATTGCACTTAACAAGTGTTAAGACAGCCTGGAAAGGCCAATCTTGTACCTGTGACTTTTCAGAGAATGTTTCAGGTATAACCCTCTCCTTAAAAAAGATATATAATGTCAACCCCCTCAAATTATTAATTTACCTCTGATCACTGCAAATTGTTTTTAAATTTGACTGCTAGTAGTGACCTCTGGTCACAATAATAAGTCAATCAAACACCACACATCAGTCCAGGGTCCAGTATCCTTAGGCCTAACACTGAGGTGCTTATTATTTGGGTACCTACCATCATCTTTAGAAAATGGCTTGTGTTTACTGTAACCTCATACAGACATACAATAGTATTTTGGAAGCTCACAGGCTACAATTATTGGTGAGGGTAAACAGAAGTAGTTAAATTATTTTGAAACTCCTTCAAGTGATCTCATGAGGTTATGTAAACACACGTCATTATCTATTTCTGGAGCATTATATTATGCCAAAATCAGTCATAAAGACAAGTGAAAACAAAACAAAAGGCTTTATTATTGGGACATCTTACCATAGTACCAAAATGGAAATTTTGTTTTGTTACAAACTACATGTATTGTCAAAGTAACACCTATGATATAATTTGATTTTGGGGAACATTTGACTAGTAATATATAAATTGTACAGATCTGTATTAGAGTGACTCTAAAGTATTTCAATTATTTTATTTGTTACAGTTTACATGTAGAGAACATGTCTAAAATACAAGATTGAAAAAAATTATGACCTATAAAGAAATGAAAGCAAAGGCTTATTATTATTAGAACATTTCCATAGTACCAAAATGGAAATTTTGTTTTGTTGCAAACTAAGTATTGTCAAAGTAACACCTATGATATAATTTGATTTTGGGGAACATTTGACTAGTAATATATAAAATATACATATCTATATTTGAGTGATTCTAAAGTATTTCAATTATTTTATTTGTTACAGTTTACATGTGGAGAACATGTCTAAAATACAAGATTGAAAAAATTATGACCTATAAAGAAATGAAAACAGAGATATTTAAAATTTTATTCATGTCAGTAATTATTACAAATTACTAAAGGAGCATTTCTTTTTTAGAAGGGGGGAGGGAGTGCACCAGAGAAATCCCTATGAGCATGAATGTAAAATATCCTGGCCCTCCCTTTATGTTTTGTTAAAAGATGTGATTCTCCCCAGTGGAGTAGGTAAATCTATGCTGTGTCAAAATTATGGTGAGCCTTCCTTTTTGGTTGGCTAAAACCTTAATAACCCTTCCCTATATTCCTCCGGCCTACCCCCTTTCTAAAACATGAATGCTCCCTAGCAGAACAAGATATTAGTGATCCTTGGTTTGAGATAAATCATGGCAGAGTAATGGAAAATAAAAAAAAGATATTCATATGTAAACAATAACGAAATTCAGCAATCCCTTATATTATCTGTTGTTTTATTTTGGATTAGTTTCAATTTATTTATTTTGACTTTAAATACACTTCTTTTTCATTATCTTTTGATTTACTGTATTCATGAAGATGATTAAACCTTTTAATTGATCTTTACCATAGTGCATTGTGATGTCATATCTTGTCCAAATACAATACATGAATGACCAACAGCTTCCTGGAAAAAATGTGTCATCGAAGATAGCAAATTTTGTACAAACACAACAACTTAACCTCAAATTTATAGTTTGTTTCCTTACTTAATCCCTGGTCAAAAGGAAGGAGGAAGACAGACCTGGGAGATGATTACAAATTATTGTAAATTATCCACTGACGCTTAAAGTCACCAACATTAGGGCTGTCACCTGTTATGGGTGAGTTTGCTTTGTGGGACTTGGATTTTACCACTGAATTTGGCCTCTTGTTGACCATTATAAGTTTTTCACAAAGCAACTAAATGACAGCCCTGAAGATGTATGGTACTTAACAGACTATCCCGGTTTCCTTCTCTAGCCATAGTTTTTCACAGAGTGCATTTCTCACTTTCTTTGCCTCTAGTGATACCTCCCTAATGCTTGCACAATCCCTCATCTCTAGCAGCTTTCTTATTTCGTCTCGGTTTCTCTTCTGGCCATTTGAATCTATGCTCATGTCTAGTTTCTTGGAAATTGTGTCACCTTGTATAATGCATAAATTATGGAGCACCATGCATGCCAGTGTAGCGGTGCGGACATGGTCTCGGTCACTTTCACTCTTCCGGAGGAGCAACCTCCACCTACTCTTTAGTTGGACATAGGTACCCTCTGTAACCATGCGAGCTCTGCTCAGACGGTAATTGAAGTAGTGCTGCTGGGGTGTTAAAACAGTATTTGTGAATGGTTTCATAAGCCATGTTCGTAGGGGGAATGCAGAGTCTCCCACTATAAGGGGTGGGACGGTAGCGTCTCCCACAGTTTTTCCAATTAATGGAATGAAACCATCTTGAATGGAGCTCCAGAGGTCAGTGGATCTAAAGATTACCGCGTCGTGAGAATTTCCGGGGTACCCACAGCTGCCCCATACAAATTTGTAATGGGAGTCTACCATTCCCATTAATACAATGGAATAAAAATTCTTGAAATTGTGGTACTCCTTGCACGCCTCAAGACCGCCTGGAGGGCATTTCAGTGGAATGTGACACCCATCTATTGCTGCCCAGCAGCAGGGAAATTGCCAAAACTCCTCCATATCGAGAATTTTTTTTCTTAAAATCCTCTTGTGTTTTGGGCATGTGACTTGAGACAATTTCATCCCACAAATGGTTCACAAGGACTTGACAAACTTCGTGTACGATGGAGCAAACAGTTGAGACACCCAGCCCTGACATTTCTGCAATGGTGTATAGATAATCGCCTCTGCCTAATCTATACAAACAAAGAGCAAGCCTCAGTTCTGCCGAGATAGGCTCTTCAGTTACAGTTTTTTTGGTGATGAAGGGCTCAATACGATTCAATATAAAATTGAAAGTCGACCGGGAGACTCGAAAGGTTTTCTTAAACCTTGCCTCTGAATACGTATTCCATGCCTTGTCCCACCAGCCAGTATTTCTGTTCAACCGACGACAAGAACGAATCGATCGAGGAACTGTGATGTTGTTTCGTTGAGAAATTAAAAGGAGTAGAAGCCAAACAACATTCAAAACTTGCCTTCTCCGTGCAACAAGGTTTCCCAACAATAGCTGCATGTTGAGACGCCTTCTTCTAGTCTCTCTGATCGCATTCGCCAGTAAACCAAGCTCTTCCATGTGAGAATTCATATTTCCCGCCATTTTGAATCTTGATCAGCAGGGATTTCATAAAAACAACAAACGCTGACCACGAAAATCTACTTTCTCACTTGAGCTTCAATTAGGTTCGACTTGGTTAGGTTCGACGTCTGAATCAACTGCCGATCTTAATTATTTGGGTCGACCTTAATAGGTATTAGGTTCGGCTCATGTAAAGTTCGACGTATGAACCGGGCCTTAAAGATTAAAAAGAATTAAGTACTAGATATGCGGAAATATTTGATGTATGTGCCCTACTTCTGAGAGCTTACAACAAGTTTTTGTATTGTTTATTCAATTGGAAATAGCTGATAGGTTTGAAGTCAGTAGCAATCTCCTCCAAAAGTTTGGCAATTGCAAACTTAATTGTATGTTTTCCATAATTTGCTCTCACATTTGGTAGGTGGAAATTACAATTTGAAGTATATCTGGTAATATACAGGTGAACATCAGACGCCTTTATAGCACGTGGAGACTCCACTTGGCGTCAATCTAGGCAACTTCATCTGTCGCAATGCCAGGCCTAAAGTTACTGCGTAACTATATATTTTTTTATCGAATGAAAATATATTTTATTAAACCAAAATATATTTTATCGAATTTTGCTACATTTCGGCAACCACAAATTTTCAAACGGCTTCAACACCATTCAACATTTTCGAGAACAAAGTTGTATGGATGTTGGATAAAAGTTTAAACCAATTTCAATTTGATTCAACACGCTTTCAACATTTTTTACACTTTCAAAATCGAACGACCTGTTCCAGGGGCACCCAACGGATCGTTTCGGTAAATTGTCTCTTCGGAAGGCCCTTAATCCCCTACAATTTTCTAAAAATAATTTTCGCCTCCAACTTTCGTGATGTGGGAAATTTAAGGCCTGGTGTTTTCGGATTGATAAAAATGTCGTTTCGGGTTCCGAAAAAAGGTCAGCTAAGATTTTCGGAAAGGAAATAAGACCTAAGTTTTTTGGGAAATGGACAAAAATGCCCTAGTAATTTCGAAAAGACTCAAGTTCCCCTAGAATGACCGAACAGATAAAAATATTATAGCGCAGCTTTAAATGAATCTACAGAGCTTTAAAGGCACTCCAGATAGCCTAAAATAGCGTTTCAAAGGATCTGAGAGAAAACTCCCATTGGGTGCCCCTGCTGTTCAACTGCCCCCGACATTTGGTTCAACAAAATATTAAAAGCATCTTGAAGCAAATGTTGAAACCGTTAAAACGGGCCTAAATTCTAATTTACTCTAGTTTAAGTGGCGAGTTTGTTGGTGGCGATGTCGTTTCGTGGTGACGAGTTCCTTTGGGCATGAAATGTTTTGTTCTAAGTATTTCCATATCATTTAAATGTGAATGCTACATTATAATGCAAATGCAATAAACAAAGAATCTTTACCCCGGGGGATCTGAATTGGGTACAACATTGCGTTAGCCGAATGGGTCTGTTGTATTCAACCAAACGTTTCGCTAACAATGAAGCTATTTTCCAAAAATCAAGCAACTCAAACTCTTATGCCTGCCTCTTTCATTATACTTCTTTCCTCTAACCTTGATTTCGAGAAGTACATTAATCCAAGAGGCATAATCCACCCATTGAATGAGTTAATTACTAAAACATAGAGGTAAAAGACATTTTCTTTGCCCAATATTTCATTAAATATACTAGGTAGAGAAACGAGAGCTATCATCCCTCCACAACTCAACATTGCCAAAGATGCAATCAAAATTATTTCCTTATTTTCTTTTATCTCGTTGCAAGGCGAAGTTGATTCCAGTGGTCCTTTGATTTCCTCCAGCCGGGCACGAATACTTGAATCAGAAAACTGTGCAAACAATGTTATCAAAAGTAGTACTACCAAAATGGCGATGATGATTTCCTGAAGTCGAAATTCGTGACCGTGCCATATTAAAACAACTGATGCAGTGAATCCTAACAATAGTGCTGCTAGTAATAACAGCCTCGAAAGGAACTGTCGGTGATTACTCGCCTCTGGCTGGTCAGGTGATAAGATGATCACATAAATTACCATCACGTTGCAACCAAGAAGTATCAACAAAGACATCACCAGCGTATTGAAGACATACATGTACGATTCTTCGAGTTCAACATAGCCCAATACTCTCCACGCGGCCTGAATGGTGGTAATTACAAGAACTGTGACTTGATAAATAAATTGGCAAACAACGAACGGTCTGAGTTTTCGAAGGGTTGTGTGATTCGCCTTTATGTTAAGGCAGCCAAAAATCAGCATTCGTATGTTAGAGAAAATTCCAACCAAAGCAACTGCTGATATCAAAAGCAAGAAAACAGAAGTCATGCTGGAACACAGAGCGTGTGTTACCAAATGAATGCTATCTGTAGTTTTCGAATAAAATTACCATAGCTTTTGTATTTCTCACTCCTCACTGAACAAAGAAAACAATGAATCAGCATGATTTGCATTTTTTAGCGCTAAATAATATATTTTCGTCTCTGTGGTTAGCTATATGGCATCATTCTTGCCGGTCAATCTTCCATGACCTGTGGAAATTTGTGAACCTAACAATCAAACGAGAGATCAAACGTAGTAAGGGAAGTAAATGAAAAGATTATCATGAAAAAACATTCAGTTAGTTGCACAGCTCCTTTGGTCACGGTGCACATTTTACCTTTGATGATTTATGTTATTTAATGTTGTCTTTATGTTACTTTTGTGATGAATTGAAATTTCTTTTTGTAGTAAACTATTGAAATAGTGCATAAATAAAAAATCTGAAATCTGAAATCAGCTTAAATTTCTTGGTGCTTTATTTTCCCTAAAATGGAACCATGAATATGTTACGACTTACATTATTCGATATGTCGTTAGTGACTCGTCGAGTCAAAGCCAACATTTTCGTTCCCGCAACTAGCAAAATGGCATCATTCGTGACTGAAAATTTACGTTGCTGAATCATGGTCAATCTACCATGCATCTGACATGTGAAGCTGTGTTTGTTCACCTAACGATCAAACCAGAAGTCAAACTGAATGAGGAATAAATAAATGTAAATATATGAAACATATATTTGAACTGCAGATGAAAGATCAAATAGAAGAAAGATCTTCGCAGTTGCTACGCAACTTAAGCAGTTGCAAAAAGAAAGCCTGAAAAAAAAAATTAAGGCTTGAACGGGATTCGAACTCATGACCTCTGCGACGCCGGTGCAGTGCAATACCCACTGAGCTATCGATCAACTGGGAGCTGGTCATATTGTGAGTTCGTAATATACCCGTGAAGAATATATAAATAAATGTAAATATATAAAACATATATTTGAACTACGGATGAAAGATCAAATAGAAGAAAGATCCTCGCAGTTGCGTTAAGCAGTTCCGAAAAGAAAGCCTGAAAAATATCAGGCTTGAACGAGCTCAGTTGGTAGAGCGTTATAAGCAAAGCATAAAATTGAAGCGATTTTAATGGAACGCAAAGGGTGCCTTATATTAATCAATAAAAGCTATCTGTAGCTTGCGAATAAAATTACCATAGTCTTTATATTTCAGATTTCAAATTTAATAAGCGTTTAATGGATTGTCATTATTCATGGCCATATTTTATGGAAAATATAGAACGTTAACCAACAAATTTTAGCTGAATGTGGTTTCGTGACAATTTCTCAATTTATTTTCCTTACTCAGTTTGATCTCTGATTTGATTTTTAGGTGTACAATATTCACAGCAATCACAGGTCATAGTAGATTGACCGGTCCGTTATTGATGTATTGTTTTGCAAATCAAAAACACGAAAATGTTGTCTTTGATGTCCGAACTACAAATCATTTAACGTCATTTAATGCTCTGTTTACTTTTCGTATATATTTTGAGGATTGAGAAATATAAAGAATATGGTAATTTTATTTGCAAGCTACAGATAGCTTTTATTCATTAATATAGAGTGTTTTCACATGACGTCACGGCGGCCATGTTGGTGTCTCAAAACAAAGGAACGGCAGCCATGTTGGTGTCCCAAACCAAACCTCTAGGAATTGAACTCTATTATTATGCAAATATTTTCTTTTGTTTCAGTAAACCAATATGGATGGTAGTCACGTAAATGAAAACACTCCATAAGGCACGCTATGTGTTCCATTAAAATCACTTCAATTTTATGCTTTGCTTATAAATCGCCTTAAGTCACCCAAGCTAAGTAGCACAAAGTTACGGCGACCTTAGGTGCCAGAGTAGGCCTCTTATTAGTGTGGACGGAGCCTCAGTAAAATGTTGTTTTTGATAAAAATCTGAAACAGTGGTGGTTGCACACGGTCCGCAAAGCATGCCGGGGCGAATTGTTGCTTGGAACGCAATTGTAAAAAACCTTTGTATTGTGCGGGTCACAAGGATTGACAAATTTTAGTACAAAAAGGCAGAAAATCGGTATATTTAGTAATTTGTTCGATTACCTTTGTCCAGTTATCGCTTGTTTACAACCACGGACTGATCTAACGTTCAAAATGTTGTTTTAATACTGCGTTCCTATCGATCGATTGCTCGCAAGCCACCGGCTGCAATTGCTATGTATTTACTGCTTCAATACAATTCAGTCTGAGGTTAAGTGATAGCTATGAACGTTTAAAATCCGAAATTCTGCTTTATGATTCACGATTATGAGCTCGAAATTCTGGAACTGAAATATTTAGAGGTTTGTAACCACAAAACTCCACTTCTTCCTGTAATATTAGCAACGTGCCACTGCTGAAACGAAGCAATATAAGTAGCTAGAAAATACCATTAATTCAAAATGAAGCGGACTGAAGGATTTTCGAGAAAATAATTATGAAGATTTTCTCGACCTTGCTGAATAGGTAGTTTGTGTTAATCTGTATTCTGATTGCCAATGAAACTGAAATTTCGCTAGAATCCACTTTCTTTCCAAGGAAACATGGAAAATTAGTTTTACAAATCTTAAGCTCTCGCCGAATTTCAGGTTGTGACAGTCAGATTTTAACCACACTGAGTCTAAATATCGGTTTGATAAATAGAGAATATTACATGACGGCGTGGAGATACGAAATTTCTCTTCGAGTGTTAAAAAATATTGCACGAGTGAGCGCAGCCAACGAGTGAAATATTTTTTAACACGAGAAGAGAAGCTTCGTAAGTAAGTTAGTAAGTGAGTGAGTGAGTGAGTGTGTGAGTGAGTGAGTGAGTGAGTGAGTGAGTGAGTGAGTGAGTGAGTGAGTGAGTGAGTGAGTGAGTGAGTGAGTGAGTGAGTGAGTGAGTTAGTGAGTGAGTGAGTGAGTGAGTTAGTGAGTGAGTGAGTGAGTGAGTGAGTGAGTGAGTGAGTGAGTGAGTGAGTGAGTGAGTAAGTAAGTAAGATCCTTTATTTTTAAATTTTTAAAAACACGATGAGAATAAAAGCATCACATGATTGAGGGGTCGTGTGTAACTATTACCTAATTAACCTACAAAAAGAAATGCATAAAATACATCGAATGCATATGGTAAAAGTGTGACAATGCAAAATGAACTTTTGTAATTTTTATGCACTAGTAAATCTGAATTCACTAAACGGTGGGATCAGATTGTACCTTTCTGTGAAATTGCTTAAAACTACAAGAGTCATACGGAATGTTGCGCCATAGGGCAAAATCTGAAATCGTTGATGGTATATTATCGCTATCGTGTTGTAAAATAGTTTAACGAGACTTGTGCCCCATTCACACCAAGCCTTAAACACGTTTAAAAGCTGTTTAGTTTAACACAGTTAAAATTGTTTTCTTCATAAAGGCTGATTTCGGATTTTTGTCGACTACAGATTTAGCATAAGCCTGAAGTTTTTCGTTGCTTGCTTTTTTGTTCCTAATTAAATTATTTTTACTGCAGTAGTATGAATTACTTATCAAAATGTTACAATCATTGATTGATCTTCAAATAGACCCATTTGGCTAACGCAATGTTGTACCCAATTCAAATCATTTGGGCATAAAATGTTTTGTTCTAAGTATTTCCATATCATTTAAATGTGAATGCTACATTATAATGCAAATGCAATAAACAAAGAATCTTAACCCCGGGGGATCTGAATTGGGTACAACCTTGCGTTAGCCGAATGGGTCTGTTGTATTCAACCAAACGTTTGGCTAACAATGAAGCTATTTTCCAAAAATCAAGCAACTCAAACTCTTATGCCTGCCTCTTTCATTATACTTCTTTCCTCTAACCTTAATTTCGAGAAATAGATTAATCCAAGAGGTATAATCCACCCATTGAATGAGTTAATTACTAAAACATAGAGGTAAAATACATTTTCTTTGCTCAATGTTTCATTAAATGTACCAGGTAGAGAAACGAGAGCTATCATCCCTCCACAGCTTAACATTGCCAAAGATGCAATCAAAATTATTTCCTTATTTTCTTTTATCTCGTTGCAAGGCGAAGTTGATTCTAGTGTTCCTTTGATTTCCTCCAGCTGGGCACGAATACTTGAATCAGAAAAATGTGCAAACAATGTTATCAAAAGTAGTTCTACCAAACTGGCGATGATGATTTCCTGAAGTCGAAATTCGTGACCGTGCCATATTAAAACAACTGATACAGTGAATCCTAACAATAGTGCTCCTAGCAATAACAGCTTTGAAAGGAACTGTCGATGATTATTTGCCTCTGGCTGGGCAGGTGATAAGATGATCACATAAATTACCATCACGTTGCAACCAAGAAGTATCAACAAAGACATCACCAGCGTATTGAAGACATTCATGTACGATTCTTCAAGTTCAACATAGCCCAATCCTCTCCACGTGGCCTGAATGCTGGTAATTACAAGAACTGTGACTTGGTAAATAAATTGGCAAACGACGAACGGTCTGAGTTTTCGAAGGATTGTGTGATTCGCCTTTATGTTATGGCAGCCAAAAATCAGCATTCGTATGTTAGAGAAAATTCCAACCAAAGCAACTGCTGATATCAAAAGCAAGAAAACAGAAGTCATACTGGAACACAGAGCTTGTCTTGCTGAATGAACGCTGTCTGTAGTTTGCGAATACAATTACCAAATACCAATTTCTCACTCCTTAAATATATATATGCGACAAAACTAAACAAACAAAACAATGAATCAGCATGATTTGCATTTTTGAGCGCCAAAGAAAATATTTTCGTGTCTGTGATTAGCAATATGGCATCATTCTTGCTGGTCAATCTACCATGACCCGTGAACATTTATGAACCTAACAATCAAACGACAGATCAAACGAAGTAAGGGAAGTAAATAAAAAGATTCTCATGAAGCCTCATTCAGTTAGTTGCACAGCTGCACGTGGCAGTGACCAACTCGAAAGCCTAAGCTCCTTTGGTCACTGCGCACATTTTACCTGTGATGATTTATGTAATTTAATGTTGTCTTTATGTTACTTTTGTGATGAATCGTAATTTCTTTTTGTAGTAAAGTATTGAAATAGTGCATAAGTAAAAAATCTGGAATCTGAAATCAGCTTAAATTTCTTGGTGCTTTATTTTTCCTAAAATGGAACCATGAATATGTAAATTGGATGTGTCGTTAGTGACTCGTCGAGTCAAAGCCAACATTTTCGTTCTCGCAACTAGCCGCAAAATGGCATCAATCGTGACTGAAAATTTACATTGCTGAATCATGGTCAATCTACCATGCATCTGACATGTGAAGTTTGTACACCTAACGGTCAAACCAGAAGTCAAACTGATTAAGGAATAAATAAATGTAAATATATGAAACATATCAGTTTAAACTGCGGATGAAAGAAAGATCCTCGCAGTTGATACGCAACTTAAGCAGTTCCGAAAAGAAAGCCTGAAAAATATCAGGCTTGAACGAGCTCAGTTGGTAGAGCGTTATAAGCAAAGCATAAAATTGAAGCGATTTTAATGGAACGCAAAGGGTGCCTTATATTAATCAATAAAAGCTATCTGTAGCTTGCGAATAAAATTACCATAGTCTTTATATTTCAGATTTCAAATTTAATAAGCGTTTAATGGATTGTCATTATTCAAGGCCATATTTTATGGAAAATATAGAACGTTAACCAACAAATTTTAGCTGAATGTGGTTTCGTGACAATTTCTCAATTTATTTTCCTTACTCAGTTTGATCTCTGATTTGATTTTTAGGTGTACAATATTCACAGCAATCACAGGTCATAGTAGATTGACCGGTCCGTTATTGATGTATTGTTTTGCAAATCAAAAACACGAAAATGTTGTCTTTGATGTCCGAACTACAAATCATTTAACGTCATTTAATGCTCTGTTTACTTTTCGTATATATTTTGAGGATTGAGAAATATAAAGAATATGGTAATTTTATTTGCAAGCTACAGATAGCTTTTATTCATTAATATAGAGTGTTTTCACATGACGTCACGGTGGCCATGTTGGTGTCCCAAAACAAAGAAACGGCAGCCATGTTGGTGTCCCAAACCAAACCTCTGGGAATTGAACTCTATTATTATGCAAATATTTTCTTTTGTTTCAGTAAACCAATATGGATGGTAGTCACGTAAATGAAAACACTCCATAAGGCACGCTATGTGTTCCATTAAAATCACTTCAATTTTATGCTTTGCTTATAAATCGCCTTAAGTCACCCAAGCTAAGTAGCACAAAGTTACGGCGACCTTAGGTGCCAGAGTAGGCCTCTTATTAGTGTGGACGGAGCCTCAGTAAAATGTTGTTTCTGATAAAAATCTGAAACAGTGGTGGTTGCACACGGTCCGCAAAGCATGCCGGGGCGAATTATTGCTTGGAACGCAATTGTAAAAAACCTTTGTATTGTGCGGGTCACAAGGATTGACAAATTTTAGTACAAAAAGGCAGAAAATCGGTATATTCAGTAAGTTGTCCAGTTATCGCTTCTTTACAACCACGGACTGATCTAACGTTCAAAATGTTGTTTTAATACTACGTTCCTATCGATCGATTGATCGCAAGCCTCTACCACCGGCTGTAATTGGTATGTATTTACTGCTTCAATGCAATTCAGTCTGAGGTTCAGTGATAGCTATGAATGTTGAAAATCCGAAATTCTGCTTTATGAGTCACGATTATGAGCTCGAAAATCTGGAACTGAAATATTCAGAGGTTTGTAACCACAAAACTCCACTTCTTCTTGTAATATTAGCAACGTGTAGCCTGCGTAGCAGTCGTTTCCGTTTCCTTCAAGCCAAGCGGGGCAAGCGCGCGAGGGCATTGGGAAAAAAGGAGCAAAAAAGTAGGAGCGGGGGGGAGGAGCGGGGAAGGAAAGGAAACGCCTGCCGCTGAGCCCAGACATTTTACCGAACGCCGTTCGCCAGTGAACGGGAGGCAATGATGTATTACCATTGGTCAATCGTCTGTCAATCAAACTCAGACTAAAACGACATCCGGTTAAGGTTAACCGTTTATCAAAATCAAAATATAGTTCGATATAGTTTTCATTGCGCTTTGGTTTGTTGGTAGGTATTATCGTCTCAACAAACATGGTGTCATTCGTTTTTCGAAATCCCGCCGGAATTTTTAAAAATTTAAGAAAATTTGTTCTGGTTGTCGGCGGTCTCAAAGACACGACAATCTGAAAGCTTGTTTTATTTCACGCTACGCGAAATACAATTAATTTTATCCTGGAAACGCGAGGAAGTATTTAGCCATGTGGGACAAGCTCATTCTGTCTGTAATTCCAGCAAATGAGTTGATATTCTAAAACATTAGTAAAATTTGTCTTGGGTAATCTTATCTACGCTTGAGCGACGTACGTAAAGTTCGAGAAAATCTTCTAAAATACAGTCGACTACCGATAACTCGAACCTCGCGCTAACTCGAACCAATTTTCCTTTCCTTTCAGGTAATTTTCTTCATAATTTCACCCTCGATAACTCGAACCTTTTTCAATTTCCCTTGAAGGTTCGAGTTATCGGGAGTCGACTGTACTGCAACTTGAAGTAAACAAGTTGCCCGCCGCGATTCTGTTTTCGCTGATTGGTTCTCATGTGACATTTGAGGTGACAGTGTAGGCCCCAAGTTGCCCGCCGCGATTCTGTTTTCGCTGATTGGTTCTCATGTGACATTTGAGGTGACAGTGTAGGCCCCAAGGGAGCGAAGCCATTTGGGGGCGTTCGGTAAAATGTCTGGGCCCCGCGGCAGGCGTTTCCTTTCCTTCCCGCCCCTCCCCCCGCTCCTACTTTTTTGCTCCTTTTTATCCCAATGCCCTCCCGCGCTTACCCCGCTTGGCTTGAAGGAAACGGAAACGACTGCTACGCAGGCTAAGCAACGTGCTACTGCTGAAACGAAGCAATATAAGTAGCTAGAAAATACCATTAATTCAAAATGAAGCGGACTGAAGGATTTTCGAGAAAATAATTATGAAGATTTTCTCGACCTTGCTAAATAGGTCTTTTGTGTTAATATGTATTCTGGTTGCCAATGAAACTGATATTTCGATAGAATCCACTTTCTCTCCAAGGAAACATGGAAAATTAGTTTTACAAATCTTAAGCTCTCGCCTAAGTTCAGGTTGCGACGGTCAGATTTTAACCACACTGAGTCTAAATATCGGTTTGATATATAGAGAATAGTACATGACGGCGTGGAGATACGAAATTTCTCTTCGAGTGTTGAAAAATATTTCACGAGTGAGCGCAGCCAATTAGTGAAATATTTTTTAACACGAGAAGAGAAGCTTCGTAAGTGAGTAAGTAAGTAAGCAAGCAAGCAAGCAAGCAAGCAAGCAAGCAACCTAACCTCATTAACCTACAAAAAGAACTGCATAAAATACATCGAATGCATATGGATAATAAGACTTTATAATAAAATTTCGATATAACGCGCGCACTGATTGGTTGAAACAGCGTGCTTTATCAGAGTACAGATGCACGGAGCAGCGGTGTCACGCCATCAAGCCGTTTGTGAAATTCCCGGACTTCTCTCTCGGTTTTATATATTTATTATTATTATTATTATTATTATTATTATTATTATTATTATTATTATTATTATTATTATTATTATTATTATAATTTTTCGACTTAGACGTCTTTTATAACCTAGAAAACGTAAACGAGCTGGACATAGACCATCCTGTGCGCATATAAGGTAAAAAAAAAAAAAAACCAGTACAAATAACACGGTGATTGAAAGTGAGGTTTCCGAAGAAGTTAGCGACTAAAACACAGAGCCAAGTAGAAATATAAACAAACAGAGATTTGCAAACATGTCAACCGACGAAATGGTCGAAATTACATCGAAGGCAGAGACGATAAACACCAAAGATAGCATTAAATGGACAGCTCAAGTTTTAGAACGAAAGGTGTAAAAATGTCATAAGCTTAAACAAGTGTTAAAAGGTCCCCTAAACGCTCGTTAGCTATATTCTCGTACAAAAAGATCAAACAAAAAATTGAGAGAACTGAAAATTTAATTAGCTTACGAATACACAAATATATAAGCTTACAAGATCCTTACATTTTTGGTGCAAGTTCTATCACGCCGCATCATGGCCACCTCCGCTCACCGCAATGAAGCAAGCCTCAGGAATTACAACGCTCGCCCTTCGAGTGAACAACTTACAGCTTGTTCAGATATCCTCTCTGGAGCATTGAGTGGGAAGCCACAGCAGTCACAGCAGCCCTTTTCCCAACGGTGTCAACAGTTCGAACACTCCTCTTGCTCCCGTTAATTCGACTGTTGTTCATTCACAAAACACAGCGCAGCAGTTGATTTATTACCGGCCGCAAGCTTTAAAGCAGTTTGTTTTCGAATTGCCATGTTGATGACGTCCAGATTTTCACGAGCCACAAATCCACCTTATTTCAATCAACATTTTACTTTTCCATCCTGATTTTTGAAAGGGAAAACTGAAAAAGCGCTGACGCTACTGGCGTTACATTCGAACTGAACGAGCTGAGCAAAGTTTGTAAACTTTGATGCCTTGTTTTGACATGTCCGACAGCTGTCGTGTTGTTCATCCAATCAAGTCATTTGAAACATTCCAACAAGGATTGTGATTGGCTTATTTTAGCGTGCTTTATCAGAGTACAGATGCACGCTGGCGCCAGATCTGTTCGTTCGGAAAATGAAGTTGGTTTTGAAAATGAGGGTGAATGCGGGGGGAAATAAAAGAATTCTTTATCATAAAACAAATAAAGAAGCCTCGGCTGTGCTCTGTTCTGTTGCAAAGCACTTAGGAAGCAGCTAGAGCACTCAAGAAGTAGGGAGAAACACTCGACTACGTCTCGTGTTTTCCCCTACACTTCTTTCGTGCTCTAGCCGCTTCCTGCGTGCTTTACAACAGAACAGAGCACAGTCGAGGCTTCTTTATTTGTTAATTAAGGTGAAAGTGTGACAATGCAAAATGAACTTTTGTCATTTTTATGCACTAGTAAATCAGAATTCCCTAGATTTGGGATCAGACTGTACCTTTCTGTGAAATTTCGTAAAACTACAAGAGTCTTTAAAATAATCTGAGACAAAATTCCATAACACAGCGCCTCTATAACGAATATAATTTTTCATAAAATAGGTGGGAAATCGTGGGACAGCGGCTTTTTATATCCTCTCAAGTCATACGGACTGTTGGGCCATACAGCAAAATCTGAAATCGTTGATAGTATATTATCGCTATGTTGTAAAATAGTTTAACGAGACTAATACCCCATTCACACCAAGGCTTAAACACGCTTAAAAGCTGTTTAGTTAAACACAGTTTAAAATTGTTTCCTTCATGAAAGCTGATTTCGGATTTTTGTCGACACCAGATTTAGCACAAATGAAAGCATAAGTTAAAGTTTACTTGAATCCTATGCCAAAGCCAATTGTGTAGCTTTCTGTTACCAACTTTCAATTTGTTAAGCCTTGTTTAATTAAACATGTTTTGTTGGTGTGAATGGGGCTTTAGTTTATACAGATCATAAATCGAGTCCCATTGTGTGTGTTCCATAACTACTTCCGATGGTGTATCCATGTGGTAAATTAAAAATTAGCCTTCCAGCACGACATTGTAGTGCCTGCAGGGATTTAAAGTAGTCCATGTTGTTACAGCTTCCCCAGATAGTGATGCCATATGCCACAGAAGGGAGAATCACCTTAAAATATAGGTCAAGTAGAGATTTTCTCTTTAAGAAAGGGCACTTTTTCAATAAGTTCAATTTACAGACAAAGTTGTTCTTTAATTCTGTAAGATGTTTCTTCCAAGTAAGTTTTCGGTCTATAGCAATGCCCAGCAGCCTTGAGTGACATACCCATGCAACACTAACGTTACCAATGGCAATCAAAAGGTGTGGACCAATGAAGGATCCCCGGTGCAACAACATTGCTTCGCGTTTTGAAGAGTGTGGTGTTAACGAGTTAGTCACGCACCATTTGTTAAGCTTGTCAAGTGCATTGTTTAGTAGGTTACATGCTTCATCAACGGTTGATCCGATGCAGTGAACTGTAGTATCGTCAGCATAAAGGTAGAGATTGCCTGATACCACAGCCTCCGGCATGTCGTTGATGTACAAACTAAACAAACATGGGCCTAGCACTGATCCTTGTGGGATGCCGCAAGACACATTTACATGGCTCTTCCGACTGTGTGGAGTTTACAACCGTAACCTGTGTCCGGTGATTCAGATAATCTGTGAGCCAAGAAAGAAGATTGCCCTCGATTCCAAATTTCTTCAATTTATGTAACAGGGTTCTATAAGAAACGTGGTCAAAGGCTTTACGAAAATCAATAAAAGCGGCAATGATCACGAAATTATTATCAACAGCTTGTCTCCAACTTTCTGTAAGATGGGCGAGTTATAACTGGGTCGAGTGGCCCTTGCGGTAGGCCCATTGCCTCAAAAGTTTGAAAAATCACTGATATCTCTCCACATATGCAACAAATAAATCAAATAAAACCATGCATTTAAACCTCATTTATTACACCGCGTACCATTCGAAGCTTGCTATGTTTTCTGAACACAAACAAAACTCACCCGATAGCTTTCATGTCGGCCACTAGTGCCTCCCTATGAAATTGCGGTTGGAGATACTAGTATTCCTGCACATCTTGGTTTATAAACCAAAATACGCTCACCATTTGAATGTTACTGAACAGAAACAAAACTCACTCGATATAGCTAGTGCCTCCCTATGATCCTGCATTGGCGCTTGCTTGTCGGTTTCCCTTCTCTTCTCTCTATTGTTTGTTATTTCTTAAACGTTTTTCCCTTGGTTATACCGAAAACGTACTCGCAGAAGCTAACTGGGAAAAACGTGACTGAAAAACTATAATTTACGTTCATGCTCCTTCTTTAACTAACACACACATCAAAATGGGAAAAAAAGGTGGAAAGGAGATTGTTGTATTATTGCAAAACAATTCCTTACATTTGCACCTTCAGACAAACAGAGATTTTAAAAGACAAATACGGTATAAAGGTAATATTTACAAATAATCAAAAATGCACAACAAAAATAAAGGGAAAGTGCAAATAGCTGCCCCAATTTGGTGTTTGCTTTTTGGATTAAAAACACGTCTTTGCAGGAATACACAGGTACATCTTTCACCGCTTTTTATCAACAACAGCTAATTATAATTAAGAACGCTTGCATTAAAGCAATGTTTCTCTCGTTTCTTGCAACGGTTCTCTTAGCTACATACATGATTGAAAGCTAATAGAATATAGATTTCAATGAACGAATGGATATTGAACCTACCGCTCCGACAACAATATCAAAATTCGTGCCGTGGTTGTGATGTTTAAGTTCGTCTGTTCAAAAGCGGCTGTTAATTTTAATGTTTCTCCCGTTTGTTGTAACAAATCTCTCAGCTACCGTCGTGATTTGAAAGCTAATGGAAGGTAGATTTTAACTACCGAAGGTATTTTTACCATGCGAGCAGAGGCGTCTCGAAGGAAGATCGAAGGGCCTCTGCTCGCAGGGTAAGGTATTTTGAGCTCACTACGAGAAAAAGAATCGAAATTTGTGCCGAGGTTGTGATGTTTATATTTCTCTTTTAAATCGTGGCTAATTCTAATGTTGTACCCTTGCACAATTTCCGCACAGTTTAGGTCTAACACAAATCCTGACGGATGTTAGCTTTACAAGGTATATCATGAATACTACACACAAACGAGAGCAGTGACCCCCTATTTTGCTTTTGTAACTTTCGAATTGTAGTCAATATGCCAAGACGGCGATACGAATCCACGATGGCGGGGCCCAGGTGGCCGTCATCTTGTGGTCCTGACGTCACATCTAATCGTGTGACCCGACAAAATTCAAACTCTCTTTTGGACATCAGTGAAATATTTCTGGACATACCATAATTTACCCTGCAGGTTTCATTCCCACAATTTTTCTTCTTAACAAGTTATAGAGGTGTGTGCAGGATTGTTACTCCGCCCACATAATTAACATTTGCGTTTGCGACGTTTGCGGTCCTCGGTCTTCGTTTTCGGGGTCTTTATTTTTGATACTACCTGATCCTGTCTTGAATGGCAGATTATGACCAGCTTTTTAAAGACAAGTTCACTAAGTTTACTAAGCTGTCAAGTGGCACAACCAAAAGGCAAAGAAAACATTGTAGAAAATATCCTCGAGAACCAATTTTGCCCTCAGGGGAAAGGATTTGCCTGGTGAGTTTGCAGTTAGAACTTTCTTCTTCGTTATAACTGAAAAATGAACTGAGTTCTAGCAGATTTAAGATTTTATCATTTTAAATAATATTATCGTAAAAATATCAAAATCAGACCAAAGTCCAGAGTCCTTATGCTAAGGAAAACAATGACGTCCTTCCTGTTTTATAGCTCCCTTCCTGAATCAGTGAAATATACGTGGCTAAAAATATGGCCGGCCTATGAAACCATTTTTCTATCTTGTTTTCTTTGTTCAATTCGGTCACATTCAAAGCAGGTCACAGGAAGACTAGACTGAGAATTCCCCTTTGTAATTTAATTAATTTCAGCTGAAACTGACCCAATCGATGACAGACAGTGGGTGAAAAGAAATTTGCTTGAACATTGAACCTTAATCATTGACCTCGCCACATTATTACGTCATATTTAAAAACGTCACGGAGTCTACACAAAAAAAGAGAAACATTTTTTTTTTTAATTATACTTGATCACTTCAATAGTCTGATCATTAACACTATGTGTGAAAGCACACGCAAGGTCAAAGCCCAGCAAAAGAGTCGAATCTTGAAGGAAAAATTTTCGTTAAAACAACTACAGCGTTGCAATCCATAACGAGTCGAAAAGAACTCCCAACTGCCTGTCCTGAGCTAATTAGTTAAAAGACGAAAGGCGCAGTTTTCTTCCTAGCAGGTTAGTAAGCTAATATAATGGTCTATTGATTTTTAAGCTCTTTACTCAGAAACGCGTCGTTCTCGATGCAGGCACGTAAATGGAGGATCTTTAGACTATTTTTAGTAACACTGTGAAATCTTCGGACCAATGTCACGAAAGTGGAAACAATGGCTCTCTGAAATTTTCATTAAAACGACTATTCTTAGTGTACGGAAATTATTTCTAAAGAAATCGTGTATGGATTGCCATTTAACATGGAAATGAATGTCATCTTCAAAACGCCGTGCCAACCTTTTTCAAGTTCTTCCCAAACTGTGGCCCATTTATTAACTCAAGTGATCCCACCTCATTGACAATCTCTAAGGATTCGTGTACGAGCGAGGCGTAAAGTATACAACAGCAAACTTTTAATTAAAGCACCGAATAAATTTAACATTACATGTACCGGCCTATCAGAAAGACTGCCTTCATTCATTTAAAACGACTTCAACCTAAACGTAACCTTGTGACAAACACGATGCTCTCAACTGACGTTTGCAAAGTTTGTATCCGTATGCTCAGATACTTACCTTCGCGGTGGACACGAAATTCCAGCGGGCGCGATTAGACTCTCACTTCCGTCAAATAGTTATAAAAGGAACAAAAATACAGTTGAAATGACGACAATTTTTTTTTCTGCCAGAATGGCTATGCGTGATTAAATTCAAAAGGTTTTCAATCCAGAACAAGACATACGCAGACATAAAAGGCAAAGCCACGAATTCACATCTATTAGCAACTCAGAAACTAGTGGTTAATTTTTTGCTTGACACAGGTGAGCTAACAACAGCAAATTTTGTCAAATTTAGGCCGGATGCTAGCAAGAATTACAAACGAATCCGTCCAACCAGCGGCGAGTGCATTCATCTGCGAGCAAGCTAGAAATGGCAGGCTATTGTTTTCGGTCTATATAAGCTATACTCAGTTTATTAAATATCTCAGTTATAGTTCGAAGTCCAAAGTGATAAGTTTGCGCTTAGAAAGAACTTACTATGAGAGGGGGCGGTGCAGGAATTTATCGGAATTTTTTACTGAGGGATACATAAAACCCTTCTTAAAACCTTACCCTCTTTGAGACTAACGTACTCTAATGATTCGACTGATCTACCACCCTCCTTCCAGTAAGCGGTCCCTTCTGAGTGCGCCCCTTTGAGTACCATTGTGTTGATAAGGGCCCCTATTCCACTTTGCGCCCCCTTCAAATAAGCCATCTTACTGTATAAGGGTCCCAATTCATCCAATAAGCTTTCCCTGTTTCAATAATAAGCGCCTCCTATACTATGACATTACAAGATCAACCGCTGTTATTTGGCTTCTAACATTGAGGCTAATTCTATCTAATTCTCTCATAATTACTGCCGAGATATTGTCTGAGAACAGGCAAGGCGAAAGCGACTGAATTCGTATCGTTACCGGCTGTCGGTGTTACAATTTCTGCTGTTGTACATTTAAGTGCTTATTTACACTCCGTTGTTTACGCCAAAAGAAAAATTAGCGTCCCCGTGCCTATTAAGCACCCCCCCCCCCCCCCCCTCGTTTTTACAACCACCCTGATTGCACAATATATCGCCCTGGGCGATGAATCGTAACATTATATGAGATTGTCATTACCCAAGTTAGACACTGACCTGACCTTTGAAAATATTCCCTTATTGGCAAACTCTGTACCCTTAATCTTATGACACTGGCGGACTAAACATGCAAATTAAAGTAGCTCAATAATTATATTTTTTGGCGCGGAACCGATTATTAGGTATGTACAGGCCCGCAAATGATCCCGACCCGCAAATGATCCCCGGACGGGAAATGATCCCCAAATTGTACCGCAAATGATCCCCGGGCCGGAAGTGATTCTAATAAAATGTACCGCAAAAATGAAGGAATGGCCTGGACTCCATTGCCAGTTCACGGATATATGAGGAAAAGACAAATTCCTCAGGCTTTTATAACAACAATAAAAACCGATAAACGTACTGTGCTAAAAGACAAAATTAACCTGGCAATATTTAATTTTTGGACAAAAATAAAAGCTATTGATTTTAACGTGTCAGAATTCGCTCTTGCTTCAAGATTTTAAAACTCTGTTTTAGAAATGTTAGATAAGATACTTGACTTTTAAAACGAAATTGAATTTTTCTCCTTGATCTAGGTCGTGGCATTAATCTACTTTATGGCAACCCTTTCGACAGTCCAACATGTACATACGCTTAGGTGGCCCAACCTCAAGCTGTGAGCGATTATCACTTGTGCAATAGCTGTCACTGCGAAAATATGACTGTTTGTCATGGGAATATTTACGATCGGGTTTCAAAGTAGAAATACTGTTAAGTTCTTAATAAATATGACATCCCTTGCTTCTAAGAACTTTACAGTATTTCCACTTCCTAGGCCCGATTATAAAGTGCAATAGCGGTCACGGCGCAAGTATGGGAAAACATTCCCATACTTGCGCCGTGACGCTATTGCACAAGAGACCGTCACAAGATGATCATTGCTCACAGCTTGAGCTGGACCACCCGTGCACGTGAGATTTTTTTTTCGAGGCGTGAGAACAAGGAAACAATTCTCACTTGCGAAAGGGACAGCTATATTGGAGTGAACAGAGCTCGTAATTCAAACGAGGTTTTTGTGGGAAAATGGCGCGGTTGAGTTTGCTGTTTGCTCTTTCGCTTGCTTTCGCTTTTTATCCCAGTATTTACGGTGTAGGAGATAATGACAAATCTGACAAGGAAGAGAGAACTGAAAAGAAAACAGAGGTATTTTTTAAGTAAAGACTCATGTGTAATTTAACATGTATCAGCTGGATGAAATGTACTGATTGTGAAAGTGATTGACTGAAACACCTTTTTAAAGGTCTTTTTGAACATTTTCATTTTATGTTCTTTATTTCGGTTACGGTTCGGCTTCAGGTGGTTTAAGTTCAAAGCAGATGAGCTGAATACCCGTATAAATGTTTCCTTTACAAAAGCTGAAAAAGCGAAGTATGTTGGGGGGGGGGGGGGGTGGCTTTTTCGCCAAAAAAAGGGAATGTACCGTTGGGGAGGAGTGCGTGACGTGACGAGCCAAAAGAATGTCTGCGTACAGTGGGAGACTAGGCGGGCAACTCGTCCCACTACCCAAACTTTGTCGAGCATCCCCTGCCTCCTGTGTGTGTGTGTGTGTGTGTGTGTATGTAGAGCGGGGAGGTGGGGGGGGGGGGGTGTGAAAGGGTCTTGGAATGTACGCTGCGTTAGGTTAATCTGCTATCCATTGATTTTGCTGCACATTGTCTTTTCTGTTTTAGTTTTGTTGCGGGAATTTCTTTTTGGACGGGTCGAAGGGGGAAGACAGATACCCCCAATAAATCGTATAAACGGTGCATTTGTGGAAGAAAATCAGTTTTTCACAGGGAAACGAAGCAAAGGCATATCTTGCTTTTCATACAAAGGATAATAAGTCCCCCAAAAAGATAGAGAAAAAAGAGGGTAGGGAAACGGTTTCCTAAACGCTCCCCTCAAATAAAGAATGGTTCGTCCCGTTCAGAAACGCAAATCTTGAACACTTCGAGATGAGTCATTTCTTGATTACTTATTGTTATTTAATGAATTTTCTCCTTAGCCCCAGCGGAAAAATTTACCGTTGGACGATGACGTTTATGATGCACTTTTCAGTGTTTTAAGCGGAACAAGAATCTTCGCGGACTGGCCAAAGAAGTCTGAAGGGAACTTGAGGCAAAGAGTGTACCGGAAATGGAAAAGCAACCTGTATGAAGTAAAAGAAATCCACAATCCTATGGTTGGCTGCTCGTCGAAACGCATCGTATGCAAGGCATCAAATTGTATTGTTGTACGAAAGTCAGAAATCGCGCCAATTATAGTAACAACGTACAAAGAAACAAAAGGCGATGGTGCAAGAAAGTTGAAAATGCATGCTTCACATCATTACAGTGGCTTATCCCGCAGCGTCATTCAAACAAAATTGAATGCCATGAAGCAACCAAAAAACTGAGACCACTTTTTCAAAACAAGGCTCCCCTGAGACCAGTTAAAGCGTGCAGATAACAAGAGAGGCACCAGGTTGACCTTGTGAACATGGCGAGTATGCCAGCTACGATAGATGGTGACACGTACAAGTATATAATGTCTGTTATTGACATTTTTAGTAGATTTGTATTTCTGCGTCCTTTACAAACAAAAGATAGCGGACAACTTACTTGATATTTACAACGAACATGGTCCCCCAGAAATTCTACAAAGTGATCAAGGAAGAGAGTTCGAGGGTGTAGTGAAGGCCATATGCGAAGCTTTAAATGTGCGAATCATTAACAGTGCAGCATACAGTCCACAAACTCAAGGGAAAGACGAGCGCTCGCACAGAACCTGGAAGGAAAAAATCAAGTTTGACATTGTTAATTGTGAAAATGATCTTAATTGGGTGGAAAATCTCCCCGAGTACCAGACACTCTACAACGAATCATCACACAGCTCACTTGGCTTCTTAACTCCATTTGAAGTATATTTTGGTCGCCCCTCTAACAGACCAAAAAATAAACTGTTCCTTGGTGAAAAAACAGACTCTGAAGTTCCAGAAGAGAATGTTGATGAAGCCAACTATGATGATCCCACAGAGGAAGAGTTGAACAGTTTAGCAAGTGACCGAGTTGTTTTAAGGCAGAAAGCTTTGAAATCTTCTAATTACGCAGCGGAAAAAATGGTAAAAAGGAAATTGAAACGTCAGCCGCCTTCGCTGTATTATAAAGGAGAGTCTGTCTTACTCCGGATCCCTATATCAAAGAAATCTGTCAAAGAAAAGAAAACCTCGTTAAAAAACGGCTGCGAAGGCCGTATCATTGACGCCGATCATAATGTTCACAAATATAAAATTGAGTGCAATGATCCAGTCACAAGTAAGAACAAACAAGCTTGGTTTAAAGAAGACGACGTTACTTCGTTAACAAAAGAAGAGGAAAATAAGCGGTAACAAATCGCCAAAGAAAATATTCGTCAAAGTCGAAAGCGACAAGCTGAATGTGAAAGTCACTTTGAAACTGACAAAGTACGTGGGTTACTTCAAAAGGCAAGTCGGAAGGAGAGTGTTCTGGATGCAAGCATACACCAAATAATCTCTGGTGAAAAGTTAAATGGTGACACTATTAACTTCTACTTTGATTATTTAAATGAGAACTTTGCGGCACGATCGGAAGTAAACTTAGTCGGCTTAGGAAGCTCGTATTTGTATCCCTCTTTGGAGCGCGGAGGCGATGCCTATAGAAAATACATAGGCAATAAATCGTTGTGGGAGTATGAAAACATTATGATACCGGTACACTTGCCCCACGAAGAGCACTGGTTCCTTCTGGTTATAAGTATCCTGAACCTTTGTATTTATATTTATGATTCCGCTAGCTGCCATCCTGACTCGTATAAGACCGTCTTAGACACGATTAGGAACAAATTCATTAAAAATGAATGCGAGTTACTATCTTCTGAGGAAAGCGCACTTTTCCAGGAAAACAACTGGGACGAAGATTTCCCTATCCGCCCAAAGCAAAAGAACAAAACCGACTGTGGCGTTTTTACTTGCTTACTTGCTAAGCATTTGATGTCCGGTGAACAGTGTAATTCTGCTGATATAAAGCTGGATCACCCGCGCGATGAAATGGCAAGTGATTTGCTGAACCTTGCGACATCTGAAACAAGATCTGAAACCGACAGATTTCAGGATTTCCCTGAAAGCCTACAGTGGATGTTTGGAGACGATGCCAACCAAAATGAATCGCCAAAAAGTAAGCTTGACAAAGACGTCACCAGTGCTGGTCTCAGTTACCGTCAGCCACCGACACCGAAAGACGGCAACTGCTTATTTCATGCAATAAGCGACCAACTTAAGCGTATGGGAAAGCCCCCACAGACAGCATCACAACTTCGCACTGATGTGGAAAGCTTTCTCAAAAGTAACCCAACCACTCCCGACGGCATTCACTTCAGAGAATTTGTGAATCATGGTGGATGGGAGACGTACCTTCGACGAATGTCCATGGATGGCGAGTGGGGCGATTATATTGCCTTACTAGGCCTGGTGGACATGCTTGATATTCCGGTTGCTGTGGTGTCTAGCTTAGGAGAAGAAGGCTTGCACATAATTTATCCAAGTAAGCACACTAAAAAAGAAGCAGATTTCGACAACATTGCTTTGGTGGGCCATGAAGCTGAAAGCCACTTCCATAGCCTTCTGCAAATAGACGCAGTAACAATGGATGTAGTCGAGGAATTAAAATTGAAGTATGGCGAAGGAAGAATTACAGAAGATCAAATTTGCCCAAAATGCGGGAAAAAGTTTGACAGCTATTCCTCAGGCGTCTATGAGGGAGAAAATGGGCTTCTGCAGGTCTATGCCAACGACAGTGTGTTTTGCGAAAATTGTCTACAGGAAGACTGGGAGTCGTATTAGCTCGAAATGATATTAGCCCATTTACGCGATGACATCAGTTTTGGACGACTGAGATAAGTTATGCTTAAAGTGCCCTTGCATGATTATTATTATTATTATTCTTTTTTTTATATTTTTATTTGTATATGAATGAACACATACCGCAAAGAAGTTCTGAGAATTTGAATGAAACGCGTAAATTTAGGTGAGAAAATAAATAAAATTAACACACGGGCACTTTAAGACTAAGATCCGATTAAGAACAAAAGGCGACGATAGCGGGCGAGATTTGACGGCCATCGCAAGCGCTTTCACCAATTTAAGGTCTAGTCACCATTAAACAGGCAATTCAATTTCAGTCTTCTTTTCTTAAAAAAATTTGCTAAAGTCATCAGTGACCTACTTCTTAATTTTTGTTGTGTTTGCCTAGAGCATTTAAATTCTCGTCTCCTCTTGTTCTCATTTAATCTTGGGTTTCACAGATGTATCGAAAAAATAACAAAAACAAAAACAATTTCAATGGACTTATTTAATATTTGTTCCAGTTAACGGCCTTTCGGTTGTACAGTTAAGATTCATTTCGTACTTTTAGCCCTATTTGAAAAAAAAAATAGGATTTTCGTACAATTCGTACCTTTTTTCGGCGTTGTAATCGTACAAGTTAAAACAGATACATGCATGTTCCAGTTTATAGGACAATTGATTTTTTTTGCACTAATTTTTAATTTTTGTAATTTTTAAACTAGTAAAATTTGCATGCAAATCGTTTAAATAAAATTATTGTTGCGTTATAAGAAAAAAAAAAATGAAGTATATAAAGTTTAAATACAATGTCCAAATTCCCGAGTCCATTCCATTCTACAATTATTGATGAGGCGACCATATCCGGTCGGGGATCATTTGCGGTCCAATTTGGGGATCATTTCCCGTCCGGGGATCATTTGCGGTCCAATTTGGAGATCATTTCCGGTCCGGGGATCATTCGCGGGCCGGGATCATTTGCGGGCCTGTACAGGTAGTTTGGTTCATATTAAACGTCGGCTTTTACCGAATGCAAATGAGTGCGACTCTGCATGCAAGTTGCGCGTGACATCTGAATTGGCAGGTTCGATTTGTCATATCACGAACCCGACAGAAGAACTGCACTAATACAAAAGTCGAATTTCTACCGTGTCAAGTCATTACACAGTAGAATGCCGATTTTTCGAACCTTCTAGGAGTTTGATTCCAAAAATTGGGGGTAAAAATCTGACCAAAAAAAACCAAGGGAAACAACTTTTGGTTCGAATAAATGTATGAGGACTGGTTTACGCAGGATTAAATATGTCCCGAGAGGGGCGGGGGTTGGGTACTCACCTATATAAGCTATATAGGTATGTGCCGCCCCAAAGGGAATGGTTTTTGAGCCGTTTTAGTCTTAAAACGGGTATAGATTTTGACCATTATGGTCTTAAATCGGGTATGGTTTTCAAGAGAACCGCGAGAGCGTATAAACGTATTTGTCTTCTCAACTTCTCAACTCCAAAGGAATAGTAGAGAAGAGAAGTATCCAAAATATATCATTCAAGCTGGATTTTCTGGTGAATTTTACCAATTCTTGACTTCAGCGCTGATGCGAAGCTTAATTACGCTACAAGCCAGGTCTGAAAACGGTATTGATTTTAAAGGCCAGCTCTGAAAACGGGTGTTGAAAATGGCATGTTTTGGTCTGAAATAGGGTCAGGATTTGGAAAGCGGGGCAGCACATCCCTACCGAGAATTCCGAGTAATGCCCCCCATTCCCCGGGCCCTGGGAATATGGCGTCTTTGCGATGGACAAATGCGAGCAAAATACGACGTTGGAATGGACAGTCGAACTTTGGCCGAACTCATCACGAACTCAATAGGGTTAAATTCGTGCCACAACAGTCAGATTTAATTTTTATTTTTGTATTTCACGTGACATCAAGCAACGTTTTAAATTTCTTGGTAACATTGAACAATCTGAAAAAATGTTAATATTTGTTCGAATGAGAAAAACTATTGAAAAATGTTATTCTGCCGACAGAGAGGAGGAAGAAATTTCAGTATAATTACTTGTACTTCGGCTAGGATATGATCCAGGGCTAGATTACATGTAACACAGCACACAAGATGTCGTTTTGTCCCACAATACAGATCATATATTGATTGCTTTGACCTTATCATGTGAGCGGTTTATTCAGACAATTATCATAGGAAATTACCATAGTTTCCAGTTTAATCTTGTAATCATAAACAAGATCAGCGTGCGCACACGTGCAAGGCAAGGTGTTTTCGGACAAACATTTCCTTCAGTATCACACAAGCAGCATTCTCTGCTCGCATGCGACAACACGTCAAGGTACAAAGTGCGCGAGCTCTGAATGTTTTGGACTTTTGGCCTACACTTTAGTAAGAACTAAGAATGTAAGATACAACGTGAATTTGCATGCAATAATGGTCCTTCACCCCAAGAAAGGAACCCGAACATGAAAAGTATGAGGGACCCGTTTAAGGCCTACGTGACAACAGCTTGGTTAACTTGAAGTGAGCACAACTAAATTTGTCATTCAATAGTGTAATATATTTCTGTGTAAAATTTCTTATTGATGTACGATATTTCTTATATCGTCCTAATAATTTATTTTCATAATTCCTCAACATTAATTTGTCGTGCCACCACAGGTAGCCCAAGCTCGAAATATGAGCGCTAGTTACGCAACGGTTGAAAAATATAAGGATTTGTATGGGAGAAAAACGGTTTATTTTAGAGGCTAAAAATATGAACGAATTTTTAAATAAAAATCACCCACCTTACTTCTCTTGTGTATTTCTTGCCTCCTATGAGGTTTTTAGGGCGATTTAGCGCGATTCCATTGAGTTTTAGTTCCATCGCTCTCTCTCTCTCTTAGTTCCATGACTTCCATCGCTCTCTCTCTCTCTCTATAAGGATATATATAGAGAGAGCACTGGGCACTGTTGGAATTGACTGATGCATTATCCCGTTTATTCCTCTCTTCGTTAAAACGGACGCAAGATCTCAGGTTGTCGTTTGGTTTCGTTCCATCGCTGCGCCGTGTTTCGTTCTCTAATCATTTTTCTGCACTTTAATACATGTATGGCCCAAGTCCCCGTAAATCCCGAGGCTCGGTCGTTTTTGGCGGCTGTGCATGAAGCTGAAAATTATCCCGCTCCCGTGCACGTGGCTGCGGCTGCTCCAGCTCCTGATGAAAACAATGCTGTCCCTGCTGCTCCACTTGTGGCTCAAAGGTTACATTTTTATTTCTTGTTTTGGTGAGTTTCCAGGTGTGTCTTATCGTAGTTTCGATTTTTCCGCTTCATTTTCTTTTATGCTTGCGTTTTTTCACCCGCTATGCCTGGGCACGTTCTCGGTTTGCGAGTTCCAGGCGTGTGTTACTTATCTGTGCGTGTCGCTTGTTGTTTGTCTGTGAGGAAAATTTATTTTTCAAGACAAATTCTGTTTCCGGGAAGGTCTGGGTGACCAGTTTTTTTTTTTTTTTTTTTTTTTTTTTTTGCTGCTCGCGTCTGTGCGACAGGTTTTAGTAAGCGCCGCCTTGGAACCGTGTTCTTGGTGTCTTTGTATGGAGATTTACATGTGTGATAATTTTTATAACGGCGGTTTAGTTTCTCGTCTGCGTGACGGACGGCCTTTAATCCTTTTGTCTGTTTTATAGTGTGGCGTCTGTGTGGTGAGCCTGTGTGACTGATGTCGTTTGTCTGTGTGACGAGTTTATCCTTTCGTGTCTTCGTGTCCAGTGTTGTCACGACGTCTGTGTGACGGATTTCGTTTGTATGTGTGACGAGTTTATCCCTTTGTGTCTTCGTGACTAGTGTTGTCACCACGTCTGCGTGATGAATCTGAGTTACGGATGCCGTTTGTCTGTGTGACGAGTTTATCCTTTTGTGTCTTCGTGACTAGTGTTGTCACGAAGTCTGTGTGACGGATGTCGTTTGCCTGTGTGGCGGGTTTATCATTTCGTGTCTTCGTGACTAGTGTTCAGTGTCACGGAGTCTTTGTGACGGATGTCGTTTGCCTGTGTGACAAGTTTATTCTTTCGTGTCTTCGTGACTAGTGTTGTCGCGAAGTCTGTATGGTGAATCTGTGTGACGGATGTCGTTTGTCTGTGTGACGAGTTTATCCTTTCGTGTTTTTGTGACTAGCGTTGTCACGACGTCTGTGTGGTGAGTCTGTGTGACGGATGTCATTTGTCTATGTGACGAGTTTATCCTTTCGTATTTTTGTGACTTGTGTTGTCACGGCGTCTGTTTGTCTGTTTTCTTTCCCATAAGCTAACCGCTGGTAAGCCTTCGAAGGGGTTGTCTAATACCCTTAATTGCTCTTTCCCTGGACGGGGTATTTTGGGGCTGCTTCACGGTTGGCTTTTCCCCTTTTCTGCAATTTTTTAGATAGGCTTCTGTTTCTTTTGTTTTTCCTTGTGTAGGCCTCACTCTGTTTGGAGCCTTGTGACGATTTTCTCCCGGATAAGGTATTACTTTATACTATCCAATAGTGTTATTGGAAAGGGGAAAGGCCACGCGCTGCAGGCTCTAGTCAAATGTTGCCAAGCTCTTAGGGCGTTCCGTTGGCTTGGTAGATCAATATGACGATTTAGCAAAGATTTTACAGCCCGGACATCCAGCTGAAGTTTTGGCGTCTACTTCTTGTTCCTCACCCGATGTCCCAGGCACGATATCCTGATATCCTCGTATAGACTCCTTTTCACGAACTTAAGAGTTTCAAGCCAGTCTTTACATAAACTTGACATAATTTTTCTTGGACTCTTATCATTTGTTCTAGGATTGTTTAAAAATGTCAGCAATCAACGTTTTTGAGTTTTGGGGAGAGTTGCGTGTTCTCTATGTGTTTTCCTAGTTCTCACGGTACTATTTATTTGCCTGTGATTCTCGTGAAGTGGCTGCCGTAGGGCTCGTCTCTTCCCATAACGTATCTCAGCCTGGGGCGTTTGAGAGTGGGGGCTCCCGGTGAGAATCTATTACGAATTGCATTATTTGCAGTCAGAATGAAATACAGGGGAAAACGACGTTTGTTAAGTAGCATACCTTGTTCTTCATACCGATGCTTTAATTCCCGGGCTTTAATCCTTACCTTTTCACCTTCGATTTAGAGACAGAAACCATTTGTACATTGATTATCTCAATACTAACCGTGAGTCAAATATGCATCTGTGTCACCCCGGGTCATGATGACGCTAAAAGATCGCAATTTCCGTAATGGTCGTCGTGAAGGCCACATTCAAGTGCTCTACGTTTTCAATCAAATCTTGTGGTGATCTGCAGTGGCATTGTACTAAAACGCGAACTTTTGCAAGCATTTTCCGTCATCATTGTTCAAGTCCGGATATTTACAGGTTTGGACAGAAATGATTTAAAGTAGTCATTAGGAATTTCCGAGATACTTCTCTTTATGAACGCTTAAGTCTTATTTTTAGTCATTTGTCTTACATCCGCGATCTTGACCCGTCGTTTGGTCATATACAAAGTCTTATGCATTCTCTCTTGGACAATCGCGACACAAAAAAAGGAAGAAAGAAAGAAAGAAAGAAAGAAAGAAAGAAAGAAAGAAAGAAAGAAAGAAAGAAAGAAAGAAAGAAAGAAAGAAAGAAAGAAAGAAAGAACGCGACCGATCACTTAACTCGGCGCCTCACGGCCCGAGTAATTATTTCCTTTCCTCTTAAACAATTAAAAAAGTATAAGTATGCGGAAAGATAGACCATCGTTCTAGACTCCCAGGTATGATACTGTTTTTGTTCTGTCCAGTCTCTTTCAGGACTGGCATCTATTGTAACTGCTTAAAATTGTAAAGTATCTTGCCACAGGGTCAGTCTCAAACATACCCTGAAGAAGAAAGGCCGTGCCTTTCGAAATATTAGAAAATATACTTTCCTGACCGTGAAATCAGCCTTGCTTTTTTTTTTTAGATTATTTGATTTACAATGGTAATAGTTGTTGCCTGGAAACCGATGACTGAAAAAATTAACTTTGATCGTATGAAATAATGGAGTAGTATGAAGGAGATAAAATTTTATCTTCTATGCGAGATTGTAATTTCAAAACTTCCACCCTGACTACAGAAAGACTGCTGGGAGCCTCCTTAAGCCTGAAGATCCACATGGTCATTCAACTGACCTGTTTTCTTTTGCAACAAGATCCAACAGGAGCTTAAAGCACAAGAGTAAAAAAAACGCCTATATTGTAAACCAACAGTATGTTGTTTATAAGTTCAATGTGACTTGTGCAATGCAAGTTATGTAGGGTATACACTCAGGAGATCAGGCACTTGCACCTTAGCGCGGTCATCTTCCCGCATTGGCAAGCACCGTGCTATGGTGACAAACACTGTATTGTTTGATTGTTTAGTGCGTAAAATGTTGCTAATTAGAGAATTGACACCATCTCCTAATTTGCGTTACACTGCATAGTTCTTTAATTTACTATGTTAATCTTCAGTGAACTGTTTCTGACAGCTTGAAAATGGTACATGGCGAGTCGAGCCGAAGCGTCTTTCGTTTTGATCTTTGACTTTTACTTGCTTGTATGTTACACAGCCTTTGCTTATTTATTGATTTATTTATTTACTTGAAGGAGATCTTCCGGATTGATGACACGCATCTACGTGCAGGGATGGGAATGAAAATGTATTTGCGGCTGATCGCTGTTGTTGTGACTGTTGTACTGTGGAGTAAGTTTCTCTTCTTTTATCTGTGATAACCAAGGTTCCAAATGTAACTGAACGAACTGCAACATTTTACTGCTTCCTTCTTTTACTGTCAAGTTGAAATAAGATTTCCGTTGTGTAAACATCATAAGGTGTCCAACCTTGCTTTGGAGTATCCATTCTTATCACTCTGTCTCACTTTACCAATGTTTTCTTTGCTTTAGCCGGCTCCTCTAGGGGACTATGTCCAAGCCCTCCCTTGACGTATGCCTCAGTTGGTGATAATGTGACTTTGTGTTGGAAAATTCCAAAAGAAGCGAACACAACCCAGCTTAAGTATTTCACGATCCAGGCTTTAAAAAGGCCAGTTCAACAGGAAATGCAGAAAGTTGCCTCAGCACGGAAGGACGGACGATTTCTCAAGGCATACGACAACCATCATGATGGCGTGTACAAAGGCAGGGTCATAGTACATGCTGATCTGCAGGCCAGATTACTGTTTCTAAAAATTTCAAATTACTCCAGAAAGATGGAGAATGTCTACTGTGCATTGTATAATATGTCTGAAATCATTGATCTGCCCACGTGTCATTCCGATGCTCTATTTCTTCGAAATAGCGTTGGTAAGTTTTGTTGTAGTTGGTTGGTGATGAGACTACAATACTTGCAAGAGGGAAGGGGAGGGGGAGGGGGGTGTGGAGGGAAAACATCGGTATATTAGTAACAGGTGGATGTGAAGACTTTCCTGGTACAGTCAACTCCCTGTCCGTAATAGCGGAAATTTATTTCAGTCAATCGTCTGTAATTTATTTTTGCCGGAGATTTAGCTACTGTCCATACTATCGGGGTGTCCGTAATAGCGAGGTGTCCGCAAGGCGCGAGTGGATTGTATGCAGTTCTGTTGGAATACTTAATTCTGCAATTCCGCCGCCATGCATAATCCGTCCTGTTCTACCTCCCCCCTCCCCCACCCCCCCCCCCCGCACTTTAAACCGACCATCAATTCCTTCGTCTCTGAGTCCAGCCGTCTGCCTGTCCAGACATTCGTTTGTTTGTTCCTTCATTTACACGTAGCTAAATTTGTTATTTGTTTATTTTGTCATTTACTTAGCCAGTTGTCTATTTTTAGATGAAGAAGAGCGATAAAAAGTGACACGTGTGACGTTCCGATGACCCCATGTCGACTCATTATCATTTGATAACGACGACATGGAGTCGGAGAAACGTCATCTCACTTTTTATGGCTAAAAGTTGTCTTAAGGGAGGCGGCAGTCTAAGTTTAAAAGCAGTCAGTGACTCTGCTTCCCTTATCGCGGGGTCTAATCTGTTCCAGATTTCTGAACCAGAATTAGCTGATGACCAATGAACCCCATTTTTTATTGGCAGTGAATTTGGGGATATTAATTCTATACCTGGTATAATAACCGTGGCTCTTTAAGTTATCTATTCATATACTTATTTATTTGCTTTTTCTTTTTTTCATCTTTATTTTTAAAAGTTCCTTCTTTACGTTTTTGCCAAAAGGGTTTATCTCCGACCGTTTTCTTCAAAGTTCAGCATCAATGTTAATATACATTTTGCTCAACATCCGTTGCAGATTCTAGACCTCAAATTCTCTCTAATATCACTACAACTAATGGCTTTGGTAACAATACCTCAGCGACTGACGCAAACTCAACAGAAATCCCTGCACAGCCAACGTGGCCATCTAAAGGTAATGAAGTAATTTGTAAGACAATGTCGGTCAATATATCATCTTTCCACTGTTTAGCTAGTCTATCTCTGAAAAGACGAAATTCAACGGATCTCTTTCTGTTGAATCAATTGGTCATCATTTAAAGATTCTTTTTCTCAACATCTTAAGGCTTAAAGGGACTCACCCCAGGCGCATGTGCGCGTTGATGAGAAGCTCTTTGAAATCGTTGGCCCAACTTTTTCAAGTACCGTTGGAGAGTTCAGGAAGCTGTTTTTATCTGTTTGAATCGCGTTGACCTTCGAAGAGTTAGTTGAATTTTTTAATTACAAAACACAAGTACTGAAGCGCCGAGGAGTGCGAAAGAGGACATGTTGTTAGACCCCCAAAAAGTCGTATTAGGCTAAACGTGAACACCAAAAGGTCCAACTGGATGTAATTCAGAACATAAGGATCTACATAAATGCACTAACAAAATCCTTACCAAAACCTTAAACTACAGCAATATAAGATATCAAGTTCTAATATGTTTAACCATAGTTACTTGAGGGACTAGTTGTGAAAGCTTGCCATGAAAACAATGGTGCTGCAGTTTATGTTGGAAGGGGAGCGACCCTGCACAATCCCTTGTTTCAACGTTCACACCACAGTTGAATATCTTAGCAAAAACATTTCGATTGGTCAGTTGCTCCAACACATTCCAAATTCTATTGTTGTTTGTGCAGGGTTAACGCCAAAAAAGCAAACAAAAACATAAAACAAAGAAGTTTGTCAGGTTTCATAACCACTGCCTTCAATTAACTATGGTTAACACTGGTTATTCTGAAAACTAAGTTGATTTTATCGATAAAAGCCGAAGAAAAAGGCACATGTTGGTCGTCAGTTGTTTGCGCTCTGATGGTTGATTGACAACTGAAGTTGAGAATGGCCAGGCCAGGCCCCTTTTATACCGGAACTTCCTGTTTAAAACCTTGCCATGTTCAAAGTTGATAACAGTGGTGCTGCAATAGGCCATTTTCACTATGGCGTCATTTTACTACAACTACCAGAATCCTTCTGTTTTTTGTTTTCTCATGCTAATTAGAGCTAGTTTTCTTTGTTGTCCACTCGGATTACAAACTTTGAATTTGAAAAGGAAAACGAAATGAATTCTGGTAGTTGTAGTAAAATGACGCCATCATGAAAATGGCCTATTTAGGTTGGAAGGGCCGCGACCGTGCACAAACCTTTGTTTTAATGGTTACACTACAAATGAATATTTTAACAGGAACGTTTCTATTGGTCATTTGCCCCAACACATTTCAAAAGCTATTGTGGTTTGTACACGGTCAAGGCAGAAAATGCTAACAAAAACATATAACAAAGAAACTTGTTTGGCTTAGTTCATAGCCTTTCTCCTATATTAACTTTGTTTTTACTAAATACGGTGTGGCGAATACATTAATTCGTGAACCCACATATCTCAACTTTATCAAAGTGTCACACAAACTTTGAGTTGTGCCATTGCATATTTATATAAATATCTACTAGGCTCATCAGGTCTTTAGAAATTTCCATGATTGACAATCATGATAAATACGGATAAATACGGTAACTGCGGTAAATACGTCGCTATTTTATCATGAAACTCAAACCCCTAAGAGCATCTTTCCACCTTCAATCTGCACCCGGTAACTGATGCCATCCGTGGTTTGCGTCCTTCGTCTGGAATCCCTCTTATAGGGGCAGTGTCAGGTATTTTTGTGTCAATTTGAATGGCCAAACAGCATATTGATATCGATTGACACCCTAAAATAATCGTTAAGTTTTGTTAACAATAACTATACTATATTAATAATGTTTGGCACCATATGGCTCGGATGGAAATAGATCGCAACTTGAAAAAAAAATTTCAAGTTCTCCCTGTGTATTTTAGAGAAATCGATTAAAACCGATTATAGTTTGTTCTTTCTCGGAGGAACCCCTTAAAATTTTATATTCCGATGTTTCTGAGAGTAGTTTCATGTTAGAAAATACTCTGGAGCAGTTTTGACTAAAATGCAACAAAGTCGACTTGACAGCGCCCCTTTAACCTACCGTCGATCACTATTTGATTTTCAGGAAGAACTGACGCTCGTGGAGGAGAAAGCTACCGCACCGAACTTATCATCGTCAGTGGTCTGCTTGGTGTAGTTTTGGTAGTTGTCATCTGCATTGTGATTTGGTACCGAAGGACACGGCCGAGTAAACGAAAAAGCGCCCGCGGCCGTGGGAGGAAAGAAGAAAAGTGGGAAACTGTATTTATTGATTGAACACCAGTATTTTGTAATTAGTAAATATTTGCAATTCAATATTGATTTGCTAATGCATTTTCTGTCAGTGTATGTTGGCGTCATTCAGCAATGTTTTAAACGAAAAACTAAGTTTTTGTGGCTTCTCTGGGTATTAATTTATTGTATAGGATATGCATAGACGAGAATTTAAAGCCACTTTGTTGTAAATAATTGAGCCACTTATTTTACCACAAAGCTTGCATTCTATAATAATAATAATAATAATAATAATAATAACAAGACGCATATGTGCGTGAACCTGGGCTTCTTTCCTGGCATATCCACCTGTAAACGCCAGAAAGTTGACGTGATAAAATCTCAGTTGCCATTTGTCGATTGTTTTACAGCTCAAGCATAGTACAAGCAAGTATATTGTAAGCAATGTATATTCTCCCATTCCTGGTCTAAATTTGCATCTATCTGGCCAACAGGATTTAGCTAAGCGGGCAGGGATATCTTGTGTTGGCTTCATCCCTCCCCCGCCCCCCTCGCAAAAGTTTTTGTTTTTTGAAAAAAGGGAATTCTGATTGAAATTGGTGTTTCGTGGGAATTTCTCTTTGTCAGTATCTTTAACCCATTAATCGATGAAATTTGTCCCGCGTCACATAGGCAAAATTTGATCCGTCTCGAGTGCATGTGTTTGTTTACGCAAGATTACGCAGTTGTCACGTTTTGTCAATTAAACTAGAAAGTAAAACAGACAGAATGCTTTCCTAAAGGAAAAATTTACTCAGAAAAGTCCTTGTTTAAGCCTAAGAAAGAAACGCTTATAATTCTAAATGCCAAACGAGAGACGCGAAAGCGATTTGAAGAACTACCAGTACATTTCGAAGCGAATTTATCAACCCGTGCGTGGCACATTTTTAAAATTTTCGCAAAAACTGTTCAGAATATAAATAATCGGTCAATTAGAATAGTATTTCAGTACAAATTCAGGATCAAACCTGTAATTTTTCGTTGAATTCCCAGAAGTACTCAAAAATCTCGTAGAAAGTCCGTGGCCTCAATAAGGATTTGAGATGTCCGCGCTCCGCTAACTCGTCGCCTGGATAAAACAACAATTTGTACTCAAAGCACAGTTTCTTCGCCGTTATTTCTCGGATTTCCGCTATCGAAACTGTTGAGTATTCCTAAGTAGTTCTTCGTTCGATGTACCACTTCGAAAAGTTGTGTTTTCCTTCGGAAAACGCAAAAATCGGCGACTTAATAAATGTCCGACCCTTGCAAACCCATGCAGCGACAAGATTACCTGCGCATGCGTTTTAAGGCCCAGACGGCGATTTGTGACTGAATGAGGAAAAAAAAAAACGAAGGGCAATTTTCAACTTGGTCTCCCTGTGGGAAGCTTAAGTAATAATGATGATGATGATGATGATGATGATGATGATGTATTGTTCTAGAAAGTGACACAGGCATACTCGGAAAAAGAAATTCGAGTGCTCCTATCAGGAGTCGAACCTAAGACCTTCCGATTACTAGTTCAGATGCTCTACCACTGAGCTACAGGAGACTAATGGGAGCTAAGGCCATTAAACTAGGTTCAGGGGACAAACATCCTGCATACTGCTAGGATTTCAATGGCGAACGTGTGGTATATGAAATAAATGTGATGGTATATTTCCAGCCTGGTGTATGAATGAGAAGAATCCTGTGTTTTTGATCGAACTTTAGCGCAATAGAAACTCTTATATTACTCGGCTTTGGTGACCTGTGCTTACAACAAAACCTATCTGTAACTATATATTTATAGCGGAGCTCCGCGCGCGCGAAGCCCCATTGACAAGAGATTTTTGTAAACCATGAATGCGAAATATTTTGGATTGGGCTATGACGTCTCTGTCCGTCCAGCAAACGTACGTACGTCCGCCCCTCTATTTAAGCCATTGTGAAGTGCCACAATCAATTTAACCATGCGCTTGCAACATGCGTGTCGTCGGCGGGAAGTGGAATGGCCAACTTCTTTTAGAAAAACAAACGAGAATAGGCCATTTCCAAGTTGCTTTGAACCTCATTATGAAAGCGAGGGTAAGTGCAAAAGCTTTCCATATGAAAATGTATTTAGTTTTGTTTACATATGAATAAAAACTAATTTTCATAATAGAAACTTTGCACTTAGCCTCGCTTTCATAATGAGGTTTAGAGCAACTCGGAAACGGCCTATTTTTAAGAAAACTAATTCTTATATTCGTTCAATGTGTTGACAAACTGCATATTGCGAGAAAGCAGGCGACTAATAAGAAAATTTGAAACCCGAGAGCGACTGAGAGGATGAACAAACAGGTAGTGAGTAAGCAACTCGCAAGTGGTTTAGAAATTAAATGCATTATTGCAGGCAACTGTCGGTAATTTCCATATTTAACGTACTTCAAATTATACACAAATACTTAAATCGTAGCCATATGACAAATATTCGCGGACAAATTAACTTGAATATTCACAGAGCTGACAGAGTTATGAATTGTTTTGGAGATTTTGTGTTCCACTTGTGTAATTGGTTCGCAGCGCATATTTGTAAACACGCAGTAAACGCTTAAATATTTCGTACCACAACCAAACATTATTTTAAATGTATTTTCCTTTGTTAACGTTAACTTGGAGACTGGGATTATTTCTGTAGGAAAAATATTCACAGAGTATAATTAGTTGTTTTGGACATTTTGTGTTGGACTTGTGTAATTTATTCGCCTCTTGCAGCGCATATTTGTAAACACGCTCTAATTTTAAGCGCTCACTGAAATATTTCGGACAACAACCAAACATTATTTTTCCTATATTCTCCTTTTGTTAACGTTTACTTAGAGACTGGATTTATTTCTGTAGGATAAACATTCACAGAGTTATGAACTGTTTTGAACATTTTGTGATGGACTTGTGTAATTCATTCGCCATTCGCAGCGCATATTTGTAAACACGCCCTAATTTAAGCGCTCACTGAAATATTTCAGACCACAACCGGCAAACATTATTTTTCCTGTATTCTCCTTTTATTTACGTTTACTAAGAGACTAGAATTATTTCCTTAGAAAAAGTATTCCCAGAGTTAGGAATATTTTTGAACAGTCTGTATTGGACTTGTGTGAACGCCTATCGAGCCTGGGCTAAATACCGAATCACACAAACTGAAACCCTTGGAATGAGTATAATTCCCTTCCAGTTGATTTGGGCACCATCCCCGTGGCAGAAGTAAACTACTAGCTGACAAGATTCATATTAGAAGTCAAGACAGGTGATAGCAAGCCGTACCCGTACACGTGCTCAGTATACCCATTAGTATGCTCTATATAGAGCATACTAATTAAGCTTTTAGACAAAGGCCGAAACAAAAGAAATCATTAGTATGCTTTATTTTCTCATTAGTGTGCTCTACATACAGAATATTAATGAGTAGTTATTTTACCCCACAATTCCCCTGTGCTTCAAAACCCCCGCCTCTTTACCTAATTTAAGACAGTTTATGGGATATAGAGCACACAAATACTGGGCACTCATTGGCTGAGTGGGTGTGACCATGTTGTAAAAGTTGTGTTCTTAACCCATGGCAGGGAAGTCTCCAACGCAGCCGTTCTTAGTGACGTCACGCAACGCTGTCTCCCGACAGTGGGGAGGAGTGTTGCGTGACGACACTAAGAACGGCTGCGTATGAGACTAATGGCCCGGGGGGGGGGGGGGGGGTACTCCCTTACAAGACGCTAATGGGGATGTGCCGCTGGATGAGGTAGCATTTTCACGACTGGATTGACCAGAATGGGGTTACATTTTCAATAGAGTTACTAGAATGGGGTCGCACATTTTCGGATTTTTGGGGTAAGAAAATTCTATTTAGTAGGGATTCAAAATGGTCTCGGTTAAAAAGGTCAGAAGTTGTTGTTTATTAAATGTAACAATCACTTTGCATTACATTCCGTTCTTTCAATTAATTTTAGGATGACCTATTTAAAGGATTAATTAAGTAGATGCATAAATAGAAAGGGACTTAGTTGGGATCGCGAAAATTACGTTCTCCCAAAAGTGACTAAGATGGGGTCTATAACTGGCCACAAAATAGACTATAATGGGGCAGGGGTTCTGAGAGGCCAGCGGCACAGACCCAGCAAAACTGAATCCAAGTACTTCCCCCTATACCCCCCCCCCCCTCCCGCCCGGGACTAATGGCAGGGTTGGTAATCGAAAACCGACAATCAACTACAATGATCAATAAACAAAATAAAAGTTGTCAAACAACAACTGGAAAAGGCGTCTGTGCTTGCAGGCTACACATAGATTATTTGCCTGTAGAAGTGGGTATCTTTGCAAAGGATGTGGGTCTACTTGTACCATCCACTTTCACACTGGCATACAACTGGGTAAGCTTTGATGTAAACAGGCCTCGGCTTAGTTTATGAGTAGGGGACAAAACTTGTGTAAAGCTCCCCTCAAATTTAAGTTTCCTTTAATATTTCCCCAATATATTTACACAATTTGATATGTTATATATTTTACTTTTCAAGGCAAGTATGTGAGAAGGCCGGAGAGGGGTTTCGTGTTTGTGATTAGGGAGCTTAAGCAACGACGACGGCGACGGCAACGACAACGCCGCAAAACAATAGGTTTCATGAGCAAAAACAATCGCTCTGCACGCGCGTTTTACATTTTGGTACATTTCTTTGCCGTCCTCTGCAAAACAACAACGTGAAATGACCACATTTAAGGTTTTGTGAAGAACGTGAACGCACAACGGTGAATTTTTCATTTTCCGTCTTGACTTGTACTCTACTCCTACCAATTTGGTTCCTGAATAGTTCGCCATTTTTGTAAAAGTTGAGCGAGTTGAAATAATCGCGAAGTAGCACAAATGAAATAACGATATATTTTCGGGTGACGTTTAATTTTCGTTGCCGTCACGGCAAAGGTTGTCGTCGTCGTTGCTTAAGCTCCGTATTAGCACAACAATACATCAATAACGGGCCGGTCAATCTACCATGACCTGTGATTGCTGTGAACATTGTGCACCGAACAATCAAATGACAGATCAAACTGAGTAAAGAAAGTAAATTGAGAAGTTGTCACGAAGCCACATTAAGCTTAAATGTTTTGGTTAACGTCCTATATATTTCACAAAATAGAGCCATGAACATTTTACGACCTTAAATAAAACTAATGATAATCCATTAACGCTTAATTTGATGGCCTCACGCTGCTGCTTTCGACAGAACAACGTTACTCATTAATGCACCAGTAGAGCCCTTCGTTTGCTCATTTTGAAAGGTCTTTGCAAAAATGTAATGATACAGTGGAGATGAAAAAAGAAAAATCCCTTGTATGAAATCTGCAATCTTACTTTTCTACTATTGTAATTAATTCTGTACCCTCTCACAGTTTTGGTTGTTGTATTTCAACACACCGATTATCAGTTTGTCTTAAAAGCCTGGTTCACACTCGAGTGGTCTATTTACGACATAACAAAGAGGTCAAACAAATCCAAAAAGACACAAAAGTTATGTAAGACCTCAAAATATTAATGGCTCAATTTTATGGAAAATACAGAAGCCGTCAATAAATGTAAGCTGGATGTGGCCTCGTGGCAATTCTCAAATTACTTTCCTTGTTAACTTTGACTTCTGGTTTGATTGTTACGTGCGCAATATTCAAGGGTCATGGTAGATTGACCACGATTCAGATACGTAAACATTCAGGCACGAATGATGCCATTTTGGTAATCACGCTGACCTATCGACATAACCGATTGGTCAAACAAACCCAAAAGGACACCAAGGTCATGTAAGGTCGTAACATATTCATGGCTCTATTTTATGGAAAAATGATACAGAACCAATAAATTTAAGCTGAATGTGGCTTCGTGACAATTTCTCAATTTACTCTCCTTAATTTTTCAGTTGAATCTCTGGTTTCATTGTTAGTTGCACAATATTCACAGGTCATGGTAGATTCAACTGAACGAATGATACCAAATGTTTTAATTTCAGACACGAAAGTATTGGCTTTGACGTCAAAAATGCAAATCATTTAATGCCATTTAAGGTTACGATTGTTTGTCTATAAAGACTGGGGTAATTTTATTCGCAAACTACAGATAGGCCACATTCAGTAAGACACGCTCTAGATCTGTGTTCCAGCATGACTTCTGTTTTATTGCTTTCGATATCAGCAGTTGCCAGTTTGGTTGGAATTTTCTCTAACATACGAATGCTGGTTTTTGGCTGCTTCAACATAAAGGCGAATCATACAAGCCTTCGAAACCTCAGACCGTTCGTCGTTTGCCAGTTTATTTACCAAGTCACGATTCTTGCAATTATCATCATTCAGGCCGCGTGGAGAGGATTGGGCTATGTTGAACTCGTAGAATCCTACTTGTATGTCTTCAAT